>NC_041410.2:53716461-53981461 GCF_900747795.2 Erpetoichthys calabaricus | reverse complement strand
CACAAAGTGATCCAAACTGTCGTTTATACCTCGTGTCTTCTCATTAAACTTGTATCTCGCGAATATGGCATTGCAAACGGCAGCGGGTCAGTTCACGTGCTTACATGGGAGGCGTGCTGACACGATATATTTTGATATATATCAAAATACCCGCGCTTCACAGCGGCGAAGTACTGCTTTAAAATTTTTATTAAGAAGAAAAGTAAACCTTTTTAAACTGAGGGAAAATGAATCAATAATTATTTCTTAAGGATCTCTTTGTATACCATGTTGTCAGTTCGTCCTTCCGGTTGTAATATGACCAAGCTGTGTGCTGAGCTTACTCTTGAGCATGAAATCTAACGTGGTTTGTGCCCTTCAGAATGAAAACAGTTTGCATTCACCTTTTTAATAAAAGGCGAGCTTTTAAGCCTGAGAAATCACCCCGTAAATGCACACGTTTAATTGCACATGTGTTAATATGTATGCTTACACAGTATTAAAAGACACTCAACAATGGAGACTTATTAATTGTCATTGCTAAGCAGAGCCTTAGTGGAAATTGGAGGCGTTTGAATTGAAATGGGAGATCAGAGGGTATAACGGGGATGCGAGGAATAAAAACTCTCTCCCCTGAGCCACCACCAGTAAAAATAGTTGCCTGAATGAGGTTCTTTTGCAGACATGTGACCTGAAGTCTCGTGCCGTCACAAAGTTTCAGTGGCTGGACGCAAATCCACAATCGGTTTCATATTGTTTTCGTACCTTATCAATTGTGAAATGTGTTTTTTGAACAGGTTTGATTCTTTGAAGTGATCATTCCTGCTGCGTTCAGTCACTTCACGTGAGCCGCTCTCTTCTGTGATGTTGCGATGTCCACGGGTTTATTTAATGTTAGCTAAGACCCGGCAGTTAAAAGTTTCTCGCTACAGCAATTTTAACTCTGTCACAAAGTGATCCAAACTGTCGTTTATACCTCGTGTCTTCTAATTAAACTTGTATCTCGCGAATATGGCATTGCAAACGACAGCGGGTCAGTTCACGTGCTTACATGGGAGGCGTGATGACACGATATACTTTGATATATATCAAAATACCCGCGCTTCGCAGCGGCGAAGTACTGCTTTAAAATTTTTATTAAGAAGAAAAGTAAACCTTTTTAAACTGAGGGAAAATGAATCAATAATTATTTCTTAAGGATCTCTTTGTATACCATGTTGTCAGTTCGCCCTTCCGGTTGTAATATGACCAAGCTGTGTGCTGAGCTTACTCTTGAGCATGAAATCTAATGTGGTTTGTGCCCTTCAGAATGAAAACAATTTGCATTCACCTTTTTAATAAAAGGCGAGCTTTTAAGCCTGAGAAATCACCCTGTAAATACACATGTTTAATTGCACATGTGTTAATATGTATGCTTACACAGTATTAAAAGACACTCAACAATGTCATTTACCTTTGTTCCCACGTTTGATAAAAGGCGAGCTTTTAAGCCTGAGAAATCACCCCGTAAATGCACACGTTTAATTGCACATGTGTTAATATGTATGCTTACACAGTATTAAAAGACACTCAAAAATTAACATCATTTACCTTTGTTCCCGCATTTGACTCGTGCTGTAAATCTTTTCCTTGTTTTTAGTTCACGTGATTACGTAGGAGGCGTGATGATGCGATACGTGACTCCGCCTCCTCCATTAGAGTATATGGACAAAAAATAAGTTCCAGTTATGACCATTACGTGTAGAATTTCGAAATGAAACCTGCCTAACTTTTGTAAGTAAGTTGTAAGGAATGAGCCTGCCAAATTTCAGCCTTCTACCTACACGGGAAGTTGGAGAATTAGTGATCAGTCAGTCAGTGAGGGATTTGCCTTTTATTAGTATAGACTAGCAAAATACCCGCGCTTCGCAGCGGAGAAGTACTGTGTTAAAGAGGTTATGTAAACATATATATACATAAACATATATACTTATATATACATATACACATCCACATATATATACATACTAGCAAAATACCCGCGCTTCGCAGCGGAGAAGTAGTGTGTTAAAGAGGTTATGAAAAAAAAAGGAAACATTTTAAAAATAACGTAACATGATTGTCAATGTAATTGTGTTGTCATTGTTATAACTGTTGCTGTCTTATATATATATATATATATATATTATATATATAATATACACACACACATAAACATTTATATACATATACATATATATATACATATCTACATATACACATCTACATATATATACACACATACATAAACACACACATAAGACTTACTGACTGAAACGGGCTTTCATTGACAATCATGTTACGTTATTTTTAAAATGTTTCCTTTTTTTTTCATAACCTCTTTAACACACTACTTCTCCGCTGCGAAGCGTGGGTATTTTGCTAGTATATATATATATATATATATATATATATATATATATACATATACACACATACATGCAGTTTTAATAACACAGAAATCAATATAAACATTAACATCATTATCATATGAGAATATGAAGTAATATATAAGAAGCACATTTCATATAAATATAAATTATTAAACAGTAAAATCTTCTTCTGTAATTTGCTACGGTGGCAATTTGTGTGTCTGTCCAGGATTTTAAATGACCTGTAGCTCGCAAACCGTTTCACCTATACACTTGAAATGTGGTACACATATAGTACGTCACGTCTACTATCCGCTTTATGGGTGATGATTGTTTTACTCTTTTTATCTTTATTTTATTTTATTGTAGAATCAACTCCTATCTGCGCACAGCAGGGCAGCCGTGGGCGGATGCGTATGGTGTATTCACTCCATGTTATCGTGCATTGCGCTGTCAGTGGTATTTTGATAAAAGAATTTTGAACAACATATAAGAAGCGTATAAATTATTAAACAGTAAAACATTAACATTTAAGAAGTAAAGTTACATTAAGTACTACTGCAGTGCCTTCGGGTATACCTCATTTTTTGTTTGCCCATTACATGCTTAAATGTATACATTTTTTGGTGCACCTACCCGAGAACACGCGACATATAACTGAGCGTGGGAGAAGCATGGATTTTAAATACGCGTTGAGTTGATGTGCTGGTCTCCCTCGTGGAATAACTGGTAATGTTTGACTAAAATCTACAGCGAGTAAAACGACATTACCTCCTATTTTTTTTTTTTACGATCTCTGAGATCTTGCTTTTTTCGGTTCAAGGCTTCATAAGCTCTTTTATGTTGTATGGTGTACTTATCCCAAACCATCATCTTTGAATGTTGCAAGACTTTCGCCTTGTATGTAGATCGGGGTAATTACATTCATTGCATTCCTAGTCTGAATCACAATGTGATTGTATGGGTGGTTACCTGGCACTGTAGGGTTGCCACCCGTCCTTTAAAATACGGAAACGTGGCGCGTTTGAGAATGAAATTGCGCGTCCCGTTTTGAATCAATACTGGACGGGATTTATCCCGTATTTTTTTTATAATTTTTTTTTTAAAGCAGCGTCTCATGCAAATCATCCCACACGCATTTTATGAAGATGCCTCCTTTCCTACTTTTGATTGGGTAATACTTGATGTCATCGTTACTTTGATTGGTCTTTTTAACTGTCCAGTGAGGAGGGCGTGTCTTTTAAGTAGAGTCTGCAAAGTGTTGGCACTGAGATGTGGCGTCAGCGCCATAGTTGAAGCCCCTAACGTTGCGGTCAGCAAGTCGGCTAACATCCGCCATGTGCCGTCTTTCAGTTGCGAGAAGCAGATCATAGAATGGTTGAAACTGTTGCCCCTAACGTTGCGCCACGGCGTGTGGTTCGTTTATACCTCGTGTCTTCTCATTAAAGTTTTATCTCGCGAATATGTTATTGCAATCCGCAGCGGGAGCGTTTCTATGAACTTAATTTAAACTTACGTTTTACACCGTGCTTTGTTTCCCTTATGAACATGCTTGTATGCTTAAGTCGCTCCGTTCTCAATTGTTTAATTAATTTTTTGCTGTTCGCTGTTTGCGGCTCTTCCTCCATTTCCCCCTACTTCGTTCTTTTATCTCGCGAATATGTTATTGCAATCCTTAACGGGAGCGTTTCAATAAACTGATTGAAAATAGTTTTGCATTTACCTTTTTAGTAAAAGGCGAGCTTTTAAGCCTGAGAAATCACCCCGTAAATGCACACGTTTAATTGCACATGTGTTAATATGTATGGTTACACAGTATTAAAAGACAGTGAACAACGTCAGTTACCTTTGTTCCCGCGTTTGATAAAAGGTGAGCTTTTAAGCCTGAGAAATCACCCCGTAAATGCACACGTTTAATTGCACATGTGTTAATATGTATGCTTACACAGTATTAAAAGACAGTCAAAAATTAACGTCATTTACCTTCATTCCCGCGTGTGACTCGTGCTGTAAATCTCTTCCTTGTTTTTAGTTCACGTGATTACGTAGGAGGCGTGATGACGCGATACGTGACTCCGCCTCCTCCATTACAGTGTATGGACAAAAAATATGTTCCAGTTATGACCATTACGCTTTGAATTTCGAAATGAAACCTGCCTAACTTTTGTAAGTAAGCTGTAAGGAATGAGCCTGCCAAATTTCAGCCTTCCACCTACACGGGAAGTTGGAGAATTAGTGATGAGTGAGTCAGTGAGTCAGTCAGTGAGGGCTTTGCCTTTTATTATTATAGATACAGTGGAACCTCTAGATACGAGTTTAATTCGTTCCAGCACTGAGCTTGTATAGCGAATTTCTCGTATCTAGAACAAACTTCCCCATTGAAAATAATGGAAATCCAGTTAATCCGTTCCGCACCCCAAATATATTAACATAAAAATCAATTTTCCTAACAAATAACACTGATAAATTATATATACTGTAGTCTACCTTTAATAAATAACACTGGTAAATAATATAACTGATTATTAAAAGAATCAAAACAGGTGTCCAAAGTGCAGTAGAGCATTCAATAAATCTTTAAATAAATAATCCTTAAAACAGTTGTGAAATGGAGGTTTAAAATACACAAGAATAACAATCCTTTAACACGAGGTTAAAACGTCAACAGGATGCAGTCTTTAAAAAACAGATGACAATCCCCGGTGCTTCTTCTCTGTTAGCGTCTCACCTGCGGGCTCTGCAACAGGCGAGACACTCTTAATGCAGCTGACCTTCTCTACACCGTCCTGCTTCAGCTGTTTGGCTCGCCTGTTCAGCTCACTGTTCAGCTACACGCGAGCCTGCACTCGCTCGCTCGCTCTCCCGCACCGACTTCCTGCCTGCCTGCCTGCGCTCTCTCTCCTCTCTTTTCTTTTACTTCTCCCCCTTAACCGGCTCGCGCTTCTCTATATATGCGGGGAGGACATGGCAGCTGCAGCCCATCAGCCACAGGAACAATCATGGATGTGGGCAGTTTCCCACCTGTGCACTTAAGTGAGAAACGCAGACACCGCAGATCGCGGCTCGCAACTGCTACCACGCCCCCTCGCTAAGCCGCGAGCTATACCCACAGCCTGGCTCGTGGCTCGTTACGTGAGTCAATGCTCGCATTTAGATCTGAATTTTTCGCTCATACTTTCCTCGTATTTTGAATTTCTCGTATACAGAGGTGATCGTATCTCGAGGTTCCACTGTATATACATATATATATATATATATATATATATATATATATATATATATATATATATACATATACATACAGACACATATATATACATATACATATGTACATATCTACATATATATATACATATACATATGTACATATCTACATATATATACATATACATATGTACATATCTACATATATATACATATACATATGTACATATCTATATATATATCTCTATCTATCTATATATATCTCTGACTATCTATCTATATATATATCTCTATCTATCTATATCTATATATATCTCTATCTATCTATATATATATATCTCTATCTATCTATATATATATATATATATATATCTATCTATCTATCTATCTATCTATCTATCTATCTATCTATATATACATCCCCGTGCTTTGCAGCGGCGAAGTACTGCTTTTAAATTTTTATTAAGAAGAAAACCTTTTTAAATTGAGTGAAAATCTACCAATAACAATTTGTTAAGGATCTGTTTTTTTGTGAATCTGACTTCACACAGCCTCTCCGCTGTTTTATAAACGAACGTCATATAAGGTCTTCCTTTTTCGTTGCTTTGTCAACGGAAGCAGCCTTTTTATTTAATCCTGTTTTTACGATTGTTCTGTTTGTATACCAGTTTGTCAGTTCAGCACTCCGGTTGTAATATGACCAAGCTGTGCAACCACACTTTTGAGAATGCAACGTATAGTTGTACAGGAGAAAAGCAATCTTGCCTGAAATCAATGGCAACCTTTTGTAGGTCTATGAACTTAATTTAAACTTTAGGTTTACATGGTGCTTTCTTTCCGAAGTACCTGCACTCATGAATATGTCTGTATGCATCAGTCGCTCAAATCCCCGCGGTTCGCACCGGCGAAGTTCTGCTTTTAAATTTTTATTAAGAAGAAAAGAAAACCTTTTAAAATTGAGGGAAAATAAACCAATAACAGTTTGTTAAGGATCTGTTTTTTTTGTGAAGCTGCCTTCACTCGAGTGATCACTTCGAGCTTTAAGCCTGAGAAATCACCCCGTAAATGCACACGTTTAATTGCACATCTATCTATCTATATATATATATATATATATATATATATATATATATATATATATATATATATATACAGTGGTGTGAAAAACTATTTGCCCCTTCCTGATTTCTTATTCTTTTGCATGTTTGTCACACAAAATGTTTCTGATCATCAAACACATTTAACCATTAGTCAAATATAACACAAGTAAACACAAAATGCAGTTTTTAAATGATGGTTTTTATTATTTAGGGAGAAAAAAAATCCAAACCTACATGGCCCTGTGTGAAAAAGTAATTGCCCCCTTGTTAAAAAATAACCTAACTGTGGTGTATCACACCTGAGTTCAATTTCCGTAGCCACCCCCAGGCCTGATTACTGCCACACCTGTTTCAATCAAGAAATCACTTAAATAGGAGCTGCCTGACACAGAGAAGTAGACCAAAAGCACCTCAAAAGCTAGACATCATGCCAAGATCCAAAGAAATTCAAGAACAAATGAGAACAGAAGTAATTGAGATCTATCAGTCTGGTAAAGGTTATAAAGCCATTTCTAAAGCTTTGGGACTCCAGCGAACCACAGTGAGAGCCATTATCCACAAATGGCAAAAACATGGAACAGTGGTGAACCTTCCCAGGAGTGGCCGGCCCACCAAAATTACCCCAAGAGCACAGAGACGACTCATCCGAGAGGTCACAAAAGACCCCAGGACAACGTCTAAAGAACTGCAGGCCTCACTTGCCTCAATTAAGGTCAGTGTTCACGACTCCACCATAAGAAAGAGACTGGGCAAAAACGGCCTGCATGGCAGATTTCCAAGACGCAAACCACTGTTAAGCAAAAAGAACATTAGGGCTCATCTCAATTTTGCTAAGAAACATCTCAATGATTGCCAAGACTTTTGGGAAAATACCTTGTGGACTGATGAGACAAAAGTTGAACTTTTTGGAAGGCAAATGTCCCGTTACATCTGGCGTAAAAGGAACACAGCATTTCAGAAAAAGAACATCATACCAACAGTAAAATATGGTGGTGGTAGTGTGATGGTCTGGGGTTGTTTTGCTGCTTCAGGACCTGGAAGGCTTGCTGTGATAGATGGAACCATGAATTCTACTGTCTACCAAAAAATCCTGAAGGAGAATGTCCGGCCATCTGTTCGTCAACTCAAGCTGAAGCGATCTTGGGTGCTGCAACAGGACAATGACCCAAGACACACCAGCAAATCCACCTCTGAATGGCTGAAGAAAAACAAAATGAAGACTTTGGAGTGGCCTAGTCAAAGTCCTGACCTGAATCCAATTGAGATGCTATGGCATGACCTTAAAAAGGCGGTTCATGCTAGAAAACCCTCAAATAATGCTGAATTACAACAATTTTGCAAAGATGAGTGGGGCCAAAATTCCTCCAGAGCGCTGTAATAGACTCATTGCAAGTTATCGCAAATGCTTGATTGCAGTTATTGCTGCTAGGGTGGCCCAACCAGTTATTAGGTTCAGGGGCAATTACTTTTTCACACAGGGCCATGTAGGTTTGGATTTTTTTTTCTCCCTAAATAATAAAAACCACCATTTACAAACTGCATTTTGTGTTTACTTGTGTTATATTTGACTAATGGTTAAATGTGTTTGATGATCAGAAACATTTTGTGTGACAAACATGCAAAAGAATAAGAAATCAGGAAGGGGGGCAAATAGTTTTTCACACCACTGTATATATATATATATATCTGTAACTATCTATCTATCTATCTATCTATCTATCTATCTATATATATATATATATATATATATATATATATATATATATATATATATATATATATATATATATATCTCTATCTATCTATCTATATATATACATATATATCTCTATCTATCTATATATATACATCCCCATGCTTTGCAGCGGCGAAGTACTGCTTTTAAATTTTTATTAAGAAGAAAACCTTTTTAAATTGAGTGAAAATATACTAATAACAATTTATTAAGGATCTGTTTTTTTGTGAAACTGACTTCACACAGCCTCTCCGCTGTTTTATAAACGAACGTCATATAAGGTCTTCCTTTTCGTTGCTTTGCCAACGGAAGCAGCCTTTTTATGTAATCCTGTTTTTACGATTGTTCTGTTTGTATATTACGTTGTCAGTTCAGCACTCCGGTTGTAATATGACCAAGCCGTGCAAGCACACTCTTGAGAATGCAACGTATAGTTGTACAGGAGAAAAGCAATCTTGCCTCAAATCAATGGCAACCTTTTGTAGGTCTATGAACTTAATTTAAACTTTAGGTTTACACGGTGCTTTCTTTCCGAAGTACCTGCACTCATGAATATGTCTGTATGCGTCAGTCACTCAAATCCCCGCGGTTCGCACCGGCGAAGTTCTGCTTTTAAATTTTTATTAAGAAGAAAAGAAAACCTTTTAAAATTGAGGGAAAATATACCAATAACAGTTTGTTAAGGATCTGTTTTTTTTTGTGAAGCTGCCTTCACTCGAGTGATCACTTTGAGCTTTAAGCCTGAGAAATCACCCCGTAAATGCACACGTTTAATTGCACATCTGTTAATATGTATGCTTACAAAGTATTAAAAGACACTTAACAATTAATGTCATTTACCTTCGTTCCCGCGTTTGACTCGTGCTGCAAATCTCTTCCTTGTTTTCACTTCACGTGATTACGTAGGAGGCGTAATACGTGATGACGCGATACGTGACTCCGCCTCCTCCATTAGAGTATATGGACAAAAAACAGGTTCCAGTTATGACCATTACGCGTAGAATTTCGAAATGAAACCTGCCTAACTTTTGTAAGTAAGCTGTAAGGAATGAGCCTGCCAAATTTCAGCCTTCTACCTACATGGGAAGTTGGAGAATTAGTGATGAGTGAGTGAGTCAGTCAGTCAGTCAGTCAGTCAGTGAGGGCTTTGCCTTTTATTAGTATAGATATATATATGGAAGCGAAGGTCTGTGATACAGGCCCTGTGACTTTGGGCCAATAATAAGAGTGCCAGAGAGCTGGCTGAATTGTGGCTCTCTAATGAATACGCCATTAACAGACACTTGGACTTGAACCACGCATATACAGGCTTAAAAAGAAGAACATCTAAATAATTAAAAGATTTTATGACCACCACCTTCTGAACCACACCTTATCAGTCCACTCCCCTTTAGAACCCCACCCCCTCACCCCTATCCTTCACTTACCATATATTGCCTTTTGATTCCTGTATGTCTAGTCATTTTCTTCTGATAATGACACCTGGTAGGATGTTAAAAGCTTAGGAATAAAAAACTATTTTAAGATATGTGACTCATTTTCTCCCTTTGTGGATGTCTAGCTACACATAACACATATATATCTAGAAGAAACCACCCGTTATTACAGGAGAACGCTCCCAGAAGGCGTCTCATTCTGATGCTAACCTTGCTTCTGTGCAAACCTAAGCCTGAGCCAGTAACTTGTCATTCAGACAGCAGGACTGTGTCCTCTAATAGGCACAATGAGGCACATATTTTTTGTTACATTTCCTATTTTTTGTTCCAATTAAACTGGGTTTGGCCCAGTTGGCACCCCAAGCATTTGGTTTTGTCCTGCCTCTTCATTTGCTCCACTACAATATACATACAGTAGGCATCATGTGGGCAGTGAAACCCTTCATGTGTTCTACAACTTTGTGATGGCAAGTGCGATTTTATACTCTGTGGTGTACTGGGAAGGTAACATCACTTCAACAGAGGCCCACCACAATCAACAAACAAATTAAAGTGACAGTTCCGTTATGGAACATATTCTGGACCCCCTCAAAGAAGTAGCAAAGAAGAGAATTAAAACAAGACTGCACGCAATTATGAAAAATGCTGAACACCCTCTCTCTGACACATTAACACTGAGAACTTTCAGCCAACAAATTATTCAGCAGTGTGTGAAAAAACACAACTGGGGATCTATCTGTTTATCTGTCTAAAAAGTATTCACCCCCTTGAAACTTTCACATTTTATTGCTAAATAACATTAAATCAGTGGATTTCATATGGCTTTTTAACACTGATCAAGAGAAAAATATTCTATAATGTCAAAGAGAAAACAGATCTGTGCAAACTGGTCTAATTTAGATACAAATATAAAACACAAAATAACTTATCTAATATGTATTCACACACCTAAACCATCACTGGTGCAGCCAATTGGTCTTAGAAGACAAAGAATTAGTTCAAGTGGAAACCAATTGATTGTAGTATAAATAGCACCTTATCAGAAAAATCTAACTTGTGGCGAGTCAGTATGATGGCCAAACTGACACAATGATGACAGAAGAACACTCCAAGAAACTCCATGAAAAGCCAATTGAAATGCACAAGTCAGTGGATAGATGCAAAAAATATTCAAGTTACTGAATATCCCTTGGAGGCAAATTAAATCAATTGTTGAGAAATGGAAAGAGCATGGCACAGCTATAAATCTGGCTAGATCAGACCATCCACAAAAACTGAGTGTCTGTGCAAGAAGATGAGTAGTAAGGTAGGTCCTCAAGATACTCTGATAACAAACTGCAGTGATTCAGGCAGGATAGACTGTGCAGACAATAAATGTGCCCTGGTGCTTCACAAGTCACAGCTTTATGTGAGAGTGGCAAGGAGAAAGACACTACTAAAACACACACATACAGTTTGCCAGAAGGTACATGAAGTCAGCTGGAAAATGGTTCTAAAGTCTGATGATTCCTAAATTGAGCAGTATACTGTACATATCATCTTGAAACACACAATTCCCTTTCATGAAGCATGTTGATAGCAACGTGGTGAAGCGTGGAGATGCTTCTTTACAGCAGGCCTTGGAAGCTTGTGATGGTACAGGATAAAATGAATGCAGGAAAATACAGGAAAATCTTGGGAGGAAAACCTGGAGTAGAAGATTTCTTTTCAAACAATTCAACAAATGCAACAATCCCAAGATAAAGCTACATGGGAATTACTAAAAACAACAATGTTAATGTGGTGCAGCGGCTTAGTCAGAGTCCAGATTTCAGTCAAATTGAGAATTTGTGGCTGGACTTGAAAAAGGCTCTTCGCTAGCAACCCCCATGCAACCTGACAGAGCCTGACCAGTTTTGTAAATAAGAATGGGGAAAAGTGTAGTCTCCAGATGTACAAAGCTAATAGAGACCTATACTCATGGCTGTCATGTCTGCCAAAGATGCATCCATTAAATACTGATTTACACTTATGGAATCAATTATTTTGTGTTAATTTAGATCACATTGCAATGGTCTGTTTTTACTTTTGATATTAAAAAGTCTTTTTTGTTGATCAATGCCAAAAAAGCCACAGTTATTCCACTGTGATCCAATGTTGTATAACCACCAAGGGGGTGCATGAATACTTTTTACAGACACTGATTTATGCTTTTCAATCAGCGTTTAACGGAGTTGTTTAGAGTGTCCTTTTCTCTTCATTGTGTCAATTTGGCCATCATACTGACTCGCCATGAGTTGGACCTTCCGGATAAGGTACATTTATTTTATATACTCAATTAAAACTCCAGACGGGTGATCTTCATTAAACTAATTATGTGACCTCTAAATCCAATTGCCTGCACCAGTGGCTGGTAGTGGTGGTGGTTGTGGTGTAACGGTGTCCGGAATGTTTTTGTGGCACACTTTGGACCCTTAATATCAATCAATCATGACCTAAATACCACAGTCTATCTGGGTATTGTTGCTGGCCATGTGCAGCTTTTCAAGGCCACAATTTACTCATCTTGTATGACTAATTTCATCACGATAATGCACCATGTCACAAAGCAAATTCGTCTGAAACTGGTTTCATGAAGTTGAGTTCTGTGTTCTTCAGTGGCCTGATTCTGAATACAATAAACATCTTTGGGATGCAGTAGATAAGGAGATTCACAGCATGGACGCGCAGCTGAAAAATCTGCAGAAATTCTGTGATGCACACATGTCACCATGGACCAGAACATGGACCAGAACATGGACCAGAATCTTTCCAACATCTGGAGAAATCCATACCATGAAAAACTGAGACTGTTTTGTGAGCAAAAGGAGGTCCTACCCAATATTTATAAAGTGTTCCTAATAATATTCTCAGTGAGCGCAGAACATTAGGACATTAGAACAATCTAGACAAGAACAGGCCATTCAGCCCAAAAAAGCTTGCCAGTCCTATCCACTTAATTCTTCAGAAATAACATCGTCGAGTTTTGAAAGTCCCTAAAATCTTACTGTCTACCACGCTACTTGGTAGATTATTCCATGTGTCTATGGTTCTCTGTGTAAAGAAAAAATTCTAATGTTTGTACAAAATTTACCCTTAACAAGTTTCCAACTGTGTCCCCCTGTTCTTGATGAACTCATTTTAAAAATAACAGTCTCAAACCACTGGACTAATTCCCTTCATATTTTTAAACACTTCAATCATGTCTCCTCTTAATCTTCTTTTGCTTAAACTGAAAAGGCAAAGCTCTTTAAATCTTTTTTCATAATTCATCCCCTGTAGCCATGGAATGATCCTGGTTGCTCTTCTCTGGACCTTTTCTAGTGCTGCTATGTCCTGTTTGTAGCCTGGAGACCAAAACTGCACACAGTACTTCAGATGAGGTGTGACCAGTGCATTATAAAGCTTGAGCACAACCTCCTTGGACTTGTACCCCACACATCAAGCTATACTGTATAACTTAACATTCTGTTAGCCTTCCTAATGGCTTCTGAACACTGTCTGGTAGCTGATAGTGTAAAGTCCACTACGACTCCTAAATCCTCCACATAAGGTCTACTCTCGATTTTCCAACCGCCCATTGTGTATTCAAACCTAACATTTCTACTTTCTATGTGTAATACTTTACATTTACTGACATTACATTTCATCTGCCACAAATCTGCCTAAGCCTGTATGCTGTCCAAGTCCTTCTGTAATGATATAACAGATTCCAGATTATCTGCCAATCCACCTGGCTTGGTATCATATGCAAACTTAACCAGCTTGTTACTAATATTCCTATCTAAGTCATTTATATACAGTAGTGTATATTAAAAATAGCAGCGGCCTTAGCACTGACCCCTGTGGAACACCACTCACAACATCAGCCAATTCTGATAAGGTTCCTTGTACCATCACCCTCTGCTTCCTGTGTTTGAGCCAATTCTCTACCCATCTACAAACATCACCGTGAACTCCCACTTCTTTTAGTGTTCGTGTACATGGGGTATGGAACACAAACAGGTGCATAATTTAAATCTATATATTTGTGTGTACACACGCATAAATACATAAGTAAAAAGCAGTATTCTGTACTATTGCCTCAGAGTTATCTCAAGTGAAAATGGTTTGAGTATAAAACAATAATGGCTATTTTGACCACAAAATCTTGATACTGCCCATAACCCAAGTGGCACTGCACCTGCCTTCTACCCTTCGCCTTGAAGATAGTCAGAACACACTGTGGAGACACACTGCTTCTTCCGGCTGAACCCAGGTTTGATTACCAAAAACTTGCCAAAGAACACCAATCCAGTTTTGACTCTAGAAAAATGTCCTCCTACAAGATGCTTTAACTACAACCATCAAAGCACACAAATGTGGACTCTTTGTCCAGGCTACACCACGTATGCTAGTTTCCCAAAGATAATGCTAACAAGATACAAGGTGTCCAACATAACTATACTAGCGTACCCAAACTACTCCACCTTGGCTAAAATGAGCCTGAGTGTACAAACAACCAAAATGGGAGTACTTGTGGCTTACTCTCCATGACAAGGGAGGACCTTGAATTAGATCTGCTTCTTCTTTGGATTGTGTGAAGCAAGTCAAGGTAAGAATGCTACTTGGCTATTGAAAGGAGGGGTTGCATCAGAGACTTCAAAGTGAAAGAAGATCTAGGAGTTTAACCAATATATGTTGGAAGGAGTACTCTCAGCTGCTTTTTGAATGTCTGAAGACTGTTTATAGGGACAGAGTGGTGTGCTATTATATCCCACCAGGGCAAAAGGATGGAAACAGACAGTGAGCAAGTGTCTCAATACATTTAGAGGGCACTATGTGCCTCCACAAAAGAAAAGGCAACCTGTCTAAAAGGCCTGCTGCACCATTTTAAACCAAAAATGTCTGCTGAGGGTAAGCATATCAGAAAGTAGGCTGGTGTTAAACACAATAATAGATTATAACCTGAAAGGCAAGCTTCACAAAAGCAAATGCACCTATACTCTCCTAGGGTGCAGATATTTTCCATCTGGAATGCGGCAGGAATTTATAGATTAAGAGAGACCTGATCCAAATGAAAAATATACAATTAGACCTGCAACTTTTCAAATTAACAATAAACTGTTTTAGGTCCTATTGGGTTTCTGTTGGGTAGCCAAAATTTATTGCAGACGATGGCATCCATTACTAATTAAACAAACCAATAATCAGCACTTACCATCAATAATTCTTTTCACCCTCCAGATGCGCAGTGTGATGATAAGACTTATGGCATCCCAGGGGCTGCTGGGTCCATTTGCTACAGTAGAAGCCACCATTGGGGCCAAAGAGAGGACGATTACAGCACCATCAAAAACCTGAGAAAGAAAGGTAAAGGTAGCTAGTACTGCATTGGAGGGCCCTTGTTACTATTACCGATAATTCTTTTTCTGCATAATTGTCAGAATCACAGGTAACTGGAGTCTACAGCATAGCTCAACTATTAATTAATGGACAAATATTGTTGGGCTCCATTTATATTAATTAGGTTCACAACATTTTGTTTTTTATCTGTTTAAACAAATACAAATAATTTATATGTATACTCCTAATTGTGAGGAGGCAGTCTTGGAGAGGATGCCTGTCTACTGCAGGCCACTCTCACTTACACATTCATACTCACTCTGGGCCAGTGGGGAATTGTTAATTAACCTAACAGCATGTCTTTGGACAGCAGAAGTTGGCATGAGGAAACCAACATGAACAAAGGAAACCATGTAAGCTTGAGACAGAAGAAAATAAAATATGCTGTTTCATACATAATACTGATAAACCTGCTGTACGTATCAGTCTTGGATTTACAGTAGTTTTAAAAATGTATGCATAACGTTGAATCAACTGGACGCGACTCACAAAAAGAGGTACATGCATACTAACTTATCAAACCAGAAAGTAAAATGAATTCTCATATGAAATAATACTGCATAATACAAGGCAAAATAGTTCAACTTGCCTGTGTTATAAAGAGAAGTAATCAACAGAACTGCATGTGACTGTACGTTGGTTAATTCAAAAATAGAGGCGGTTAGCCATTTATAAGTTAGGAACATATTGAGAAAGACCTACATGTAGAACAAATATTCATTGATCATGACAGATTAGCATTGGGCTATTTTTGTTTACTGATTGCATGAGTAGCAACTCACAACTGACAATGACCATCAAAACTGACATTGCACTGCCGACACTACCAAACAAAAATAAGCTTATTTTGATGCAGTGCCTGCTCCATTCTCTTTCTTTCTTTTTGGAGATCAAAACTAATTCCAAAACTGACATTGCACTGCCGACACTACCAAACAAAAATAAGCTGTACCTGCTTCATTCAAGTCAAGGACATTGGAGCATTACCATATCCTTATAGTATCAGGAACAAAGCAGGAATCTTCCCCTGACAAAGCACATGCCTATCAAAGGCACATACTGTAAGCATGTAAAGGTGTTCACTAGCTAACCTAACAAACGCAACTTTTAGACATGGGAGAAAAACTAAACTATATAGAGAAAAAAAAATCATCCAGGAAGAACATATCAACTACAAACAGAGAATGATCTAGAACTGTGTTTGAACCCAGAAGTCAGCACCCCTAACCACTGTTCTGCCTTGTTTGTCAAGTCACTGTTAAAATGTGAAGGAACTCAAATGGGTGACTACAGCCTGATCAGAACTTGATTTAGTAATGATTTACTATAGACTGTGCTTTTCAACCTGTAGTCATTCATTTGACATTATATTCTTGAAATGAGATAATGAGATAAATGCACAGCCACATAAAAATGTCTTACTTATAGTGACTTAAAGTAAATTGTCTTACTTTCTCAGAATATGATAATTAAAATATCAGTGAAGTTGGGTAAATACAGTAAAAATCCGTTGATATTCTAAAGGTGTGTTTTCTAATATAGGGATCTGAAAAACCAGAGCCTACTGAGAACAAGGCAGGAACCAACCCTGGATAGAACAATAATTCATCACACTGTCTCACATACACATTCATTCACCTTCATGTTTGCCCAGTTTAGAATTGCTGATTAAGAACCTTTTTGGGATGGAAACTTGAATACTATGAGAAATATGGAAAGAGAAAATGTAAAGCTTAACAGGCAGCACAGGAGCTGAACCTAAGATCTCAGGGTTGAGAGGCAGATGTGCCATCAATGCCACAGAGTGCCATTCCAAAAACTGGGAAGCCTTTTATTGCTACCAGTTGGTCGTGCAGTTATCAGCTCTGTTTTCTTTTGCAGATATCTATACCTTGAATGCCTTGCTTTTTTGGTTGTTGCATTTTAATTGTCCATTGCCCTCAGTATAGTGCAGGGTTTGCAAAATCAGTCTTGAAGACAAGCAGTGGATACAGGGCTTTTGTTCTAACCTGATTGCCCATTTACAAACCAATCTTTTCCAATAACAGATCTTAATTTTATGGCTTGTTAGCGTTTTCATTTAGCCATGTCAGGTCATTCTTATGTCACAGATTTTTTCCTTTCCAATGATATTATCTAAACAATTTATAGCCAATCTATAACAATTTATAGTGAATAAGTAATTCTCAGACATTCGCTTTTTTCTTCTTCAGTTTCCATCCTAATATTTTATCAAACCAGATAGTTCATGATGAACACACAGAGGTGCACATGGAAACAAGTTAGACAGAAAACTGTTGGCTCCTTGGTCATTTGAATCTTTTGAATGCTAATAGTGAACAATTAAAAAGCAGTGAATGCAGCTGTTTAGGACTAAAATAAGGAAGCAAGTGTGGGAATCCTAACATGTGAGACAACTACAATGAAGCTTCAACAACAATAATTCCCTTATAGTGTGTGCCACATGTACTATTGGTCTTTTGTTAGTTCACCCTCTCCTTAAATGTACACCTGGGAAGATGGGTTTATGTGGGTTTGCCTCTTATTGGAGATCTGCACCTTTAAGGAGGAGTCACTGTACAGAATGTTTGCCTAAAGGGGATTTAACCCAGAAAGGTATGAGGAGAGAGAGAGGGGGAGACATCTGGAAGAGAGGCAAGGAGCAACAGCATACTAGCGTGGGAAATCTGAAACTGAAGCCACCTACTAGAAGTTGGATTTGTGTCCAGATTTACAAGCGAGATGCGTCTCAGAAGGTAAACCTTTTTGTTTGTATTTTCTTGAGCTCCCAACTGTTTTAGTGGTAGGACAGAACGTTTGCATTATTTGCAACGGTTTGCTGAAGATTCCTTTATGCTTCCATTCACCTCTCACAGATCAGTAAGGACTGTAAAAGCAGACTGCTATTTTTATGCCAAATAGGTTAAGAATGGCTATTGTATCATGCACCCTAATTTGTTAATTTCCAGCTTTGTTTTGACAATGTATCTGTTGTTTGGGTTTGTGTCGTAAAGTATTTAGTTTCTTTGTAAAGTTGTTAACACACATTTTTATACTGTTGCTCACTAAGTACTGGCCTAGGATTTGTGGTGAGTAGGTTAAACAAGAATGAGTGAACCCCAAACAGATTTATCTTAGTCAGACTCCTGGGGTAGCAGTACATCCTTCTTATTAATAATTTGGGTTGGAACAAAAACCCTGCAGCCACTACAGCCCTCCAGGATAGACTTTACAGATCCTTGCTCTAGTTCTGTATTGAGTACTGGGTGACTGACTGAAACTGCTTGCTTAACTAAGGTTTAATACAATCAAAGACTTGAGAGCAAGGCCAAGTCAGTAGGGTCACCTGTAAATGAGGCACCTTCAGATACTTTCATCTTTTTTCACTGTAGCAGTATTATTAAGGACACTGCTGTAAATTGTCTCCATTCTTCTATTGTGAGATGCAGGGCTGCTTGAGAGTGGTGTGTCCTGCATGCACTTTGAATTCTTCAAAATAGCAAAAGGCAGGGGCACCAGTGCTAGAGAGAAAGACAAAGAGAAGGGTGTCCTTGAGAAAAACCTATATGTGTCATTAGTGTGCTAGAAGGCAGATGCCAGGACTTCCAGATCCTCACCACTGAGGAACAGGAAGTATGGCTAGTGTGAAACAGTAAGAAATAACAAGACCTCCTATTTGACAGGTAGCAGCACCAGCCAGGAAAGCTGCAGCCAGATTGCTTATACAGGAGTTAGAAGTTAGTTGAGAATGCTCATTCCCTACCAGCACTTCTTAACCTAAGGGGGCAGAACACAGGAGAAACAACAGAATAAGGGAATAGTTCATGTACAGACTACATAAAAGACCCAACTCTTTAAGAGCAAAAGAAGACTAAGAGGTGAAGTGACATCAGGTGCCACTAAAGGAAATTGCAGCCTGGTGCTTTGTATCAAGCATTGGAGAGTCCCAATGATAGGATTAAAGCAGCCTCACAGGAACTGAAGAACTGTTTGGGACCAAGTTATATCTAGTGGAAGGAAGAGGTCAGCAGTAATGGAAAGAGAGATAGAGAGGTGGACAAAGTTGGTAAGTCCAGCCACCGGGATGAACAGACATTGGGTTTTATTTTTTTCTGCTTAACTTTGTGGCATATTTATAACAAGGAGCATGTAAATGGAAAGATTCACACATTTTCAAATAAAAAATACAGCCTGTGTATTCTTTTTAGAGAAAGTAAAAAAGTGACTTGGTGAAAATGGGTGCCAGTTAGAGAAGTTGCTAAGTATATTTTTACAAAAGAAAGGAAAGACTTCTATGGTTTTGTTAAAATATGCAGTTGAAAATAAGCCCCACAAATAGAAAAACAACTGAAAGCTGTGCTTTTGATAGATGGCATTTGCTTTGGAGCAACGCACAGGAGTGTGTTGGTTGGATTTGAATTTTAAATTAGGCATCAAGAAACAGCATACTTTAATTTAATAAATTATTTTTTTTCCAGCAGCAAATCAAGACCTTCATAATATAAAATATTATCATGTAAATATAAGCAAGTAAAATAACATAAATCTGTACAAAAATGTGGAACTGGACAGTTTTTGTGACTGTTGGATTTGGTTTAGTTTGTTCATATTTGCTTGTATGTGGGAACAGGGATAAGAGGTAAGCTGGTCTATGTGCTCAATTAAATAAAATATAGTTTTATATTTTAATACACTCTTGTTTGTCATAGCACCAGAGAGTATTGATAGGTTGGTTGGACGTGTAAGTAAGAATTTGACTCTACTTATAGCACTTTGAGTACTGAGAAAAGCGCTATATAAATGTAATGAATTATTATTAATTATTATTATTACTTGGTACACGTTACAATAATACTACTATTACTACTGCTACAAATGCACATGAAAAATGGCCAAATATTAGATGAGAAAGCTGACTTTCTTTTCATCAGGCTGTAGTTAACTTTACCTTTCCTGTTATGTCACCTACCTAGACAACTATCTACCAACAATTTGAATAGAATAATACTACACATAAGGATATATTTTATCTGACAATTGTTTTTAGCTTGTCCTTGTAAAAGTTTCTCCATCACTTTCAGCTAACAGGTTAAACTGAAATTATTAAATTTAATCATTTTCACAGTCAAATCTAAAATCAAACTTTCATGTAAAGTAGCCCACCAGTGTAGAAAAAAAGTTAATTTTTAATTGTCTTATGTTAATGCAAATATATAGGTAACACTTTAGGTTCTGTAAAAAATGCATCTATTACTCATTTTCTTTTATGTAACAAGACCTTAACAAAGGCTTCTTTTGGTCTTCATAACACTTATAAAACATCAGTAGATCAGTTATTCATCTCTGTGTAGTGTGGCATTTTCACATGATGGTAAAATTACTTGTTAATATTGTAAAAGAGTACAAAGACAAGATAAAGGTTTGGGGTGACACCATGTCCCGAGATTCTGTAAATACAATAATAATAAATGCTTTTCAGAGAAAAAACATCTTGGTAGACACGAGTTTGACAGTAGACTCCCCAATATAGTAACACCTCCAGTTAAATACAGGCCAGACAGGAAAAGGTGGGTCCAGGTGGCCAAACACTGGAAGTGGTGTCAGAGGTGGTAGGGTTGTCAATCATTCGGTCAATAGTATAAAGCGCTATCCTGTGGATTGGGAAGGAATTATCACCACCAGAACCGTTAAGCTGTCCCCAATGTTTATGTGTGTGACACTATGAAGGATTCAGAGGTGTGTGATGAGAGGTCCATGGGAAAGTGCAGTTTTTAAATAAATAATTGTGTCCCAGAGTGTACAATCTCCATTCGGGTATGGGTGTTTGCGAACACATGTCGCTCCAGGTCTGATTGGGGTGCTTCGTTGATCAGTCACTAACGTGCAAATGCGAGTGGATCGGTCAGGTGCTTCTTTCACACCTCGGATGAAGCCGAGTATCATACCTGGGCCCATTCAGGCTATATAAAAGGAACCTGCAGGGTAGAGAGAGGATAGAGGGTGAACAGAAAGGACAGAATGAAAAGAGAAATAAAGAGAGACTGAGGTTAAAGAGATGGGAGAAAGAAGGTAGGATGGGGAGAAGAGAGCTAGTGCAAGAAAGAAAAGAGGCAGTCAGCCAGGAATGGTATCAGGAGAGGAGCGTGTGGCCACTGCTCAAGAGGAGACTGAGGGACACTCTTGCTGAGCGACTTCGGGAGCAGGAGTGACCAACTGCTCTAGGAGGGATCCTTTGTAAGGCAGAGGAATGGCAGCAAGAGTCAGAGGAGAAAGGCTCAAGCAAGTTAAAGAGATGGCTGTGCCTTTTGGTAGGACATATCCTATGGCTGCAAGAGCCCATCAGGGTTAGCGGAGGGGACACTGATTTTAAGAAGGATGCACCAGGGCTCATACATTTTTATAGAACTGCATCCTAAAGTCTATATAAACGTAGGGAATTCCAGTTCTGTATTACATCTTGCCTGAAGAAGGGGCCCGAATTACTCAAAAGCTTGCATATTGTAATCTTTTTAGTCAGCCAATAAAAGGTGTCATGTTGCTTGACGTCTCATTACAATATATAAGTGTAAACCCACTGTAGAATAGTTGAGTAGCTTAAAAAGTAAAAGTGCAGTGAATAATCATATTTGTATTTTGTAACTTTCATTTAATGTAATTATTGTGTTTTGTGCACTTTACTATTGTTTGCTGCTCTAGTACAGTATACAATATTGTGGTCATGCCATATAAATTATATATATGGTCAGTAGACTGCCAATAATGTCAAAATTGAAGTTCAAGGAAGCAGATTGGCACAGTAGCACTGCAGCCTCACGGTTTCAACAGAGCAAAGTCTTAATGGAGTTTGAATGTTGGTCCTGCACCTCTTTGGGGTTAATTCCATATCCCCGTGGCATGCAAGCTAGGTTAAGTGGGAACTCTGAACTAAGCTGGTAAGAGAATGAGTGAGTGTGTTTGTGTGTGTGTATGAGAGTGTCTTATAATGTCTTGGCACTGTGTTCAATATTAGTTCCTGATATCGCTATTATAGGCTCCAAAATCCTGAAATTGGTTTAAGCATATTTTTTGTAAGTGATGTTTTCTTACGTTGCGATAGCAGTGTCACACACATGTACTTGGGTGACAACTTGGGGGTCAGCAAGTAGTGATACCACCCTGAGTCGAGAGTTGGCGCTAGTGCCTAATGCTTCTCCTCTTTTTCCTTAACAGATTTGATGACCAGTAGCACCACTGATGTCACTTCCAGGCCATGAACCCCTGAGCCCACCTCTTCTGCTTTGGCTTCCTTTTCAGGGGTTCCACCACCAACTAGATTCATGCTGACTGTTGGCTCCCATCTGAAAGGATGTTCTCTGAATTCATTCTTTTTTTTTCATTTTATCATCAAATATACGGGGTTCGCCTTATGCTGCCCCAATGTTTTATCATTTCTTTGTGGTTTTTCTTACAGCAGGCACACATAAACATATTAAAAAATGTCAGAATCTGTAGGCTTTGTGAATTGAGATTTAATGTGAAAAGGTTCAAAGATTAATGTGTCTGTAATTTTGAATCATGAAGAAAATGCTGAGAGAAGAATAAAAATAATGTATTCAGACCGGTGTTTCAGTTTCTCATGACATGAAACACAAGAATTTTGCAACAGAGACAAATGCAGAGACTAATGTTTATGCATTCATCCGATTATATATATATATATTTTTATTATTTTAAGCAAAAAATTAGAAAAGGAGCTTACCTCCACTTTATTTTCTATGTAATCCCAAATGCCTAGCACCACAATCCTGAAGACTGTCTATAACAAAAACAAACATGAAAATTTGCTATAAAATAGTTAAACAACAAATACATTACTATTTATTTGCTGTTTCTTAAAATTAAGAACCTGAACACTATGATGTACTTTTGTTTTTGACTGTACGGGACTTTTGACACTAGTGCAGAATGTGACTTTATCTTTTATGTATTACTAAGTATGTATTTTATGGAAACACTAATATTTATATAAAAATGATTCTCCTTGCATGCATTCAACTGGATTTTTCATTTCATTATGGACCAGTACACAAAAAATCACAAATATTCATATAGCAATAATAATAATAAAAATAATAATTTATATAGTGCTTTCTCATGTTCAAGGTGCTTCACAGAGTCTCAGAAAGAAACAGCAGGTATAAGTAACACTGGATACAAATGTTCCCAGAATAGAACATTAAAACAGACAGATATAGGATACACAAAGCATTAAATAGAATAAAAGACAATAAACCAGAGAAAAATACTAAATTCAATACTAAAAGAAAAGCCTAGCAGATAACATTGTTTGTGATATAACACACACACAAATAATACTGAGTGCCTGAACAGAGAGGAAGACTGAGAGAGGAGGCAGAATGGCAAGTTAAGTTAAAGGCCTTCCTGAACTGATTAATTTTAAGTTGTTTTTTAAAAGAATGATTGGAGTCAGCTGATCTCATTCATTTCTGAAGGTCATTCCAAAGTCTGGGTGCTATGGAGCTGAAGGCCCTGTCACCCATAGAGTGCAGGTTAGTGTGGGGCACAACAAGATTACCAGAATCAGAGGACATTAGTGATGAAGAGGATCAGTGATGTAGTCTGGTACAAGGCCATTTTAAGCTTTGTAGGTTAATAATGGAAATTTATATTCAATTCTGTAAGACACAGGGAGCCAGTGGAGGGAAAGCAGAGTGGGTGTGATGTGCTTGTTGTTGCTGATTCGTGTTAGGACTCTAACAGCAGAGTTCTGAATCAACTGGAGCTGTGATATAAGATCTGAAGCGGCACCTGCCAGTAGGTAGTTACAATAATCGATGCAGGATGTGATAAAAGTATGGACAGGTTTCTCAGCATTAGAAAATGAAAAGAATGAGCAAACAGGGGATATGAGGTGAAAGTAACAAAGTTTCTTAATGTGGTTTATGTGGGCGGAATAAGAAAGGGAGGAATCAAAAATGACATCAAGATTCCTTGCATCAGAAAAAGGTCTGTCAAGAGTGACTGAGAATGAGCTAATTTTCTTAATTTGTTATTTAGTGCCAATTTGCAGGAGTTCAGTTTTGTTGCAAATTAATTTTAAAGAGTTCTACTCCATCCAGGTTTTAATTTCACTGCGGCAAGTTAGGAGCTGAGAAAGACCTGATGAAGTGTTACTTTTAACACTGAAATATACTTGAGTATAATCTGCATAACAATGATAACCCAGTCCATAGTTATGAATTATATGGCCAATGGGAAGCATATAGATACCAAAGAGCAGAGGCCAATGACAGAGCCCTGATGAACTCCTTGTGTGACTGGCACTGAGCTTGCCCCGCTGTTGCCAAGACTAACAAACACTTGCCTATCAGTCAGATAGGACTTAAACCACTAGAGGGCAGTGCCAGAGATACCCAGCATGTTCTCCATTCTGGACAGCAGAATGTCATGTCTGACAGTGTCAAATGCTGCACTGAGGTTTAACAGAATTAATATGCTGGTTTGTCCAGAGTCTGCTGCCATAAGCAAATCATTAGTTACCCAAAACAGAGTAGTTTCTCAGCTGTGCCATGTCCTGAAACCAGACTGAAAAGGTTCCATCAAATTATTAGGAGTTAAGTAATTGGTCAGTTGGGAGGCTACAACATGCTCAAGAACTTTTGACAGAAAAGGTAAGTGAGAGATGGGCTGAAAATTGTTAAAACTGTTGGCATCAAGACCAGACTTTTTTAACATTGGGGTTACAGAAGTGATTTTAAAAGTGGCTGGCACAAAGCCAGTGTCAAGGGATGTATTTATAATAGTTGTAAAAGTTGGGATTATGGCATAAAGGCAGGATTTAAGAAGTGTGGTGGTGATGGGGTCAGGTACACAGGTAGTCGGCCTTATCTTACAAAGCAGGTCATTAACAAATGCAGATGTGACTGGTAAAAATTTAGAAAACAGCTGGATGGAGTGAGAAAAATTTATATTAGTTGAATTATGTAGATCATTAATTTTATTGTGGAAAAACTGGTAGAATTTTTCACAGACTTCGGTAGAGGAGGTAACTGGGCTAGATGCAAGTTGAAGTCATTTATTGACTATAGAGAACAAAACCCTTGGGTTGTCATGGTCATTTTCTATTTTTCTACCATAATGTGTGTTCTTGGCTGCATTAAGTGCATTCTTATAAGCCCTTTGATGGTCTGAGAAAGCCTAAGTGTGTACTGGATGTGTAATAGTCTTAAGTATACTAACAAGTTACAAATACAAATAAGAATTATCTATAAGTAAATTAACAAAGTGTAGGTATTTACTAAGTTTAAAATGGTTAGAAATGCACAAATTTATCAGTTGCAGTTTCACAGTATAAGATGTCAGTCTTTGGCACTGTATATTATACTGTATATTGTACCATTTCTTGTTAAGATGTCTGCTAGACCAGCTCAGTACCATTCAGAACACAGGTAACAAAAACCATCTCAGCTATGCACCAGTTCAGTTTCCAGCCTTGAAAATATGCCAACATCAGCCATCCACGAGCCAGAAATTCACTCTCGTTCAAGGTTGCCACCTGAGCTATATTTCGAGCAGTGCTCCCACGACTTACTGTGTCTTCACAACACATACGGTGAGATCATTCATTTACTTTTATTTGGGATTGTGCCGTCTGCATTTCATTTTCAAACAATTGCAACCACTTCAGTTAAAGACAAGTTTAAGTCAGCTTTACAAACAAATCAACATTGCTTCTTTCATTACTTGTTTAAAAAACTGGACTGTGTTTATTATGAATGGATTTATCTTTGTGATTTCTTAGTTTTATATATGTATTGTTGGTGGATTTTGGTGGGGAACACAGTTTGTGCATTGCTTATTGTCTCTTCCGGCCTATTTATTCAAATGCTTTTTTATATAAATAGGTATGTGTATATGTATATGCATGTGAAGTATTTTTAACTTAATTTAATATGTTCCTTATTTTACACTTTCATTCTGTTAATAGTTGTTTTTCTCATTTGGTGGGGACATTGGGTTGGGATTGGATATGGTGCTATATTGAGAATAGTAGTTCAGACTCCTATTGGGACTGACCAGTGTTGTGTGTCGTACGCATTTTTTTTTTGTGTGTGAGTCTTTACCCATGGTACCTAAATACAGAGTTTAACTTCTACTTTTGAACTTGAATTCTACTTTGCCTATTAGTTTTTAGTTAGAAAAGAAACCATAAAATATCTGACTTTTGTTACATAAAAATACTGTATTACACACATATGTCTAGGAAAAAATATTTGTTGTTTTAAAATGTTTCTCCATTTCAGTCAACTTTGACAAAACTATTCTAATTCTGTCAAATTTAAAGTGACTTGGTGTTATCTGCACAAAAATGGTGGCCAGAAAAATGCTTATTTTCCATTCAAATTACTGTGGTCATGTGAAAAAGACAATCAAGGCTTAATAATGCATATAAAAAAAAATGTAATTTGAGTTAAAGAAAATTCCCCTTATGAAAGGGTTTTAAGGAACAGGTTTTGCAAAGTAGGGGAAATCTGGTCTACAGGAGCCTACAGACCACCCAGTGAGGACAACGACATAGAAGATGGGCTCGTCACCTTCTGGTTTTTGGTCCTTCTGGGGTAGATAAAAAGGCAAGCAGACACGCCTAAGGCAGTTCAGTTCTGACAGGGAAACTAGAAGGAACTTCAATCTGTGAGGACTGGAAGTGGAGCTCTCTAAATAGGAAGCTTGCTGTAGTCTCTGCAGGACCGAAACAGTATTGTCAAAATAACTAAACTCAAAAGGATTTTTTGGACTTAATCGTTTCTCGTGGTATATTTGGTGAAAGCAATATTTTTTTTATTGATAAACCATAAACCTCAGTTCACTCATTCACTCTGTGGGTGGTGTGCTGTCCATCAGCCACAATACACACACTTAAAAGAGATAAATTTGTAGCAAATATTTTTCTTTAGTTCCAAGTATTGTTTTCAATAATAACAGTTTTTTGAATGGTTATGTATTTAATCCTTTCCTTATATAATACATCTAAATTATTAACATTAACTGGAACTGTGTGTTGACCATTAAATACCCACAAACTATAAATCCATGGAGGTTACTCCAACCAAATTCAAGACAATATTTAAATTTTCCTCTTTATCTTTAACGCATCATATTTACTGAATACTTTTTTACTGATAATTTGCTACTGTCTGTCAAATCTTATTATTATGACTCCATATGTTGATTCAATACACTACTGGTGATAGATGAAGATTTTATTCAATTTATCTTCATATTATATTATTATTCTATTAATATTATTCCATTGTAATATTATTCATATTATATCACTATTAATATCATATTATTATTATCCTCAAATTATAAAACATGTTTCCTGTAGAGTTGTAGCAGATTTCTTCAGAGACATCTAAGGCATATGAGGGGACAAATATTTTCTTGTGTTTGCCGCACACTCAAGTAGAGGCACAGAACTTACTACATCTCTAAAATTGATAATGAATTATAGACAACTGCCCAAATGCTGAGTTATACAAACAGATTTCTATGTATTAATGGGAAATGGAGAAACTATTACTTAAATCATGTAATTCCCACTATGGACTTTAAGGAAAAAGGCAATAAGATGCTAGTTCATCAAATACATAAGAGACTTTCAGACCTATACCACAGAAATCAACAATCAAAGGTAATAAACACAGATTAGCCATATATTTATGGAATATTATAAAATATTTAACTTATAATTTAATAAGAAATTCTAAAACAAAATAGAAATATCACAACTTCAGGGTCTTATGATCTCTGTTCATTTTGTAACACCTCTGGATTTTTGAAATGTTTTAACCTTGTTTTGTTTTAATTTATTTTTGTGCATTTGTTTGATATTGTCTTTTATCTTGTTGATACCATTGTTCACTTTGCATCTTACATTATGTCTATGGTCCTTTATCATTGGTTTATTTGCCATTGATCCCCTTACCATCTAATTGTGTAAATAATCTGATTCCCTGACACTCTTTGGACTATAAAGGAACCACATGCGCTATCTATCCATAGTCACTTTCACATTTACTAAATGTTTTGGAAGAGTTAAAAAATTTTACCATTCAAAATTAATTTTAATAACATCAATATTTCCTTTCATATCAGCATCAGTCTGATTATTTGTGTTTAAACTCTCTCACAGCAGTTCACATTCCTAGGGAATTTGCTTATACAACCATTTTGAAAACCTATTTTACATGTAAAATATATATCTTAATTGTTGGGAGAATTAATAAATTAATATCATTTCTAAGCTTGTTGTTATAATTTATTAAAATGACTACAATATATTTTAACAAATCTTTATTTGAGAAAACAGGAGACAACAGTAACTTCATTCATTTGGAATACAAAAGGCATATATACATTTTTTTCAGACATATAAAACATAGGAGTGAAAGGTGCTACCTGTTTTTAAGTTCAGTAGAGTTATATGCATTATGAGGAATCAGATAAAAATTAAGGTAGTTTTTCTTGGTTAGCCATGAAGGGGTTCTGTTTTTTTCTGGTTTTTGCATGAAAATAATGAATGATAATCTAATAATGCTTACCTCTGTGAAAAATACCGATAGAATAACTAGGCTAATCCAATGAACAATACTTGCAAACTGGAATGCATTGGTAACTGCAAAAACAGAGAACAAACAGAAATCATGTAAAACAAGAAGAACTGCAATGACAATTTAATACAGGGCACATACTACTCTTTAATACAACTTCCTGTCTTTATCAGAGTGCTGCACACAAAACCAAACACAAAATCACTGAACAATAAAAAAATGTCAGTTTAACAAAAAATTACCACGTATCAAAGACCTAGCGACAAAGAAAGAAAAAGTGCATTGGAAAATGTTAGGCTAACACAAATTATAGTTCATAAAATGGCCAGGGATCTATAGTGGTTACATAAACAATGTGCCTGGCAGAAACAGGAAACCTGGCCATCCAGCACCTGTCTGGGCAATCTAACAGTACACAGCAAGATTACACATGATATACTACATAAAGATACCTTACATGATGTGTCTCAAAGGAAAATCAACTTTTCACTTATATGTCACCTATTTATTTTGCTTAACATGTTATCCAAAGTGACTCTCAGATCACAATTGCACAATAGAATTATTTTGGTAGTCCCACAGAGTGAGCACAAGCATTTGAAATGACTCACAGAAGGCAACACACTTCATAAGTAGTGATCAGTGAACCATGCTGAATCTTCAAGTTCGGTGTAATCTTGGAAATTTTCAGAAACTTCCCCACACTCAGTGAAATACATTTATGTCAATGAGGAAGGAGAGACTGAACTAGTTGTGAGTGGATTATAGTGATGTAACGGTCTTTTGTGTGTCCATTAGGGCTAGGGAATTGTCTGGCAACCATACTGAACTGATCATTGTGGCCAAATAGTGACCAGAGCTGTAAGGCAGCCATGCTAACCACTCTCCCATTGTGCCACTGTTAGTTAAAATGAATAGGACTAAATATCACAGCAGTAAAATTTCTTGCAGACAATGGTATCAAGATGGCAACAGGAGCAAGAAACATAAATTTACAGAAGCTTGGCCCCCATAGATTCCATAGCAAGTATTCAACCCTCTCGAAATGAAAAGTAAAAGTAGTTTTCCTTACCATGACACTGTTGCTTGCTCATTGCCACTGCTACTAAATATGCAAAACACTAAAGCATATGGATTCTTCACTCCTTCCTGTGTGCATCAACTACATAGCACTCTATTAAAGAAGTATATTCACCTATTATACACAGGTCACATACAAGTCCATACAAAAAGAAGCCACATTAAGACATGAATACACCAACATGTTTCCAATTTCCTTCAGTGTGCGCATTTTGTGTTTAAATATATTTGCAAGTTTTCTTATTTTTAGCATAGCAGTAACACAGTTCTTATTAAATCCATCCTGGAAGAAGAATTTCTTATGGTATAAAGGTTGATCCATTACTAGGATCAAAGTTACAGTATATATTCAGGTGCTGTCCCATCCAACATTGGCCTTGTAAAGCATCACAGGGTGGTTGGAACACAAAGTTTGAGTAAGCTGTCCATTGAATTTTCAGGAAAATATTTGGCAAAGTAGGGTCATCACTTGTAAAACATTTTGACAAATTTTGCTGATCAACACAGTTTCTAAGTGGTCTGAAGTGGTCTTTCATCAAAACATAATAACCCCTGGGAAGCACTGCATGCTAAATAGATGGGTAAATGCAATCAACAAGCACCTTTTATTATAATGTGTTTGTTTAACTTTTAGTAGTAGTGGACAGTCTCTTAGTAAATCTGTTCAGCTAAGTGTGTTTTATATTAAAGGTTTATTATTAATGTTGTCGCAGTTTGCTTCTCCTCCTCATGACATCGGTGCTAAGAGGGACTAACTCCAGATACCTTGAAGCACATTTTTCTCATTTCTGGAAGCAACCAGAGACTGACCAGTGAGGTCAGAAACAATTACAAGAGCCCAACTCCTTCCAGTCATGTGTCGTCAAGGATGAAAGTGGAAGCCAGAAGATCAGATAACTCCCTGCAATGCTGAAAAGGAACACCATCTAGCATGAGGTGCTTCTATTGTAAAAAGGGTCATAACCTACTGTATATGTTAAGGGAGTCAGCTACAAATGCCCACAGTAGGGGCTGTTTTTTAAATTGTTATATAGTGGAAAACCTTTCTGAGAGAAGACATGTGTCCAGAAAACCAATACAATACAAAGATCACTTTAATCCTAGAAACTGGGACTCAAAAATGAAGAGGAATATGCGTTTGTAATTTTGTTCTTAGAAACATTTGAATAAACCATATCTTTAAAGAATGTGGGGAGAAGGGCTGTAAGGCATCTGCCACACAAGCTGTTGACTCTCAGAAACTTGTCTTCAGGTTCTCTTGTGGCTTTCAGTCTGCCACACTTGTTCCTGCCAGAGTTTCCAAGATTCTTTAGATGGTGTAAGATACTCCTCACTGACACCTTTCTTTGCAATTTCTTTGCAGGAAAGCTCTGCACTTTTAAAGGTTAAAATGGCCTGTCTTCCTGTGTTAATTGTTAAATATTATGTTACAAACATACAGTGCAATATTGACCCACTAATGGTTTCTAAGGGTGTAGAAGCAGTTTGTTCCAACACTGCTTTTATATAGATGAAGGGTTTGTACTGTAAGTAATCACTGAAAGTTAGGATAACTGTTGGGATTGTTTGCATTAACTTTCAAGGTTTAATTAACTTTCATTGCTGCAGAAAATCTGTAAGTTGTTAACACATTACTTACCCAGACCTCTAAAATGTACATTATTTTTCAGTTTTTGACAACCTGAGATTTTTTTAATTTACATTTTACCACTTACTTTTATACCATTTCAGGTTATTCACTAAACTCGAACTTCCTAAATTTTGGAAAGATGTGGAAAAATTGAGTACTAGCCAAAAGTTTTAGAACACCCCAATTATTCTAGTTGTTATTGAAATTTAAGCAATTAAAGTCCTGTGATAAACCTGAAACAGTACAAAGTGTCTTTGCACATAACAGAAACAAAATTCAAATATGTAATCAGAAATTTTAAAACTTCAGAATCAAATGCGTATTAATCTTGTAGATTTTTTAATATGTTTGATTTAGCCATGGACATTTTTTTTGCTTATTTATGACTCATTAATGTATAATCTTTATATATAATCTTCATTTGGATCTTGATCTTTGTTTGTCCATGAATTCATGTTCCCCTGACCACCAGGGGGTGTCCAAGAGCCTTGAACACCATACACAACTCAGCCAAATGCAATTTTAGATAAAATGCAAGGTTGTTTAATCTTTATATATAATCTTCATTTGGATCTTGATCTTTGTTTGTCCGCGAATTCATGTTCCCCTCACACTGCCTTGGTTGTTACTTTTGTTTACAAACACTGTCGATACCACTCTTTGTGTTTAGATCTGGTGTCGACACCTGCTTCGTTGTCACGACTGTGTTTTTTTTGTGTTTCTATCAACCGTCGTTAGCAGCACTTCGTCCAAATCGAATGTTCACCCACTTCTTGGAGTCGGCAGTCAGAGTATATAAGTCAGACACACTTCTGTGATTTTCCATCAGTCGGCGTTTGGCGTTCAAGAAAGAAGCATTTGGTTCTTTCTTACTCTTTGGATTGCCACAAAGCAACCTGCGAGATTGGAGAAAGGTTGAGAAGAGATCGTGAGAGGAAACGACAGCGTCGTGAAAATGAGACGGACTGTGAACGGAGAGAAGCAGAAATGCTCCTCCACCACCACATAATTACTGTTCGGACAGTGATTCTGAGTAGGCCGTTCCTATCGAATCAATGTCCAAGGGTTTTGTTTTGTAATTTTGTTTCCCTTATAAAAAATCATAATGCTGTGCGACGAAGGGCCCAGTTCACGACTGGCAGCCGCGTTTAAACAGGGAGCCCTTCACAGACAGCTTTAACACGCGCAAGTTGGGCGCACATGGCTAGTGCTATATATTTGACATCTTTAATTTTTTTTCTTTGTCATTTCTTTTGCTCGCCATTTTGGGGGTGTTCTTTCGTACATATCTTTATTGCTGGTCACAGAGTTTTGCTTCATGGCCATTGCTACACCCTTTGCTGGTCACATGATATAGCAATGTTGCTGCACAGTCAGTGTTTAAGAATGTAGTAAGGTACTCAGTTTGGTCAAGTTTAAGGATAAAATCACTAAATCGTTAGTTAAATCATGAAATAATTAGTTAAATAGGGAAATGATTATTAGAGTGCCAAAACTTTTGGTTTGTTTTTTGACAATATGCTCTGTTTTTGTCTTTTTGACATTTAAGGTTTTGTCTTTTCTGTGATTTCTTCTAGTCTTTTCTCAACCTTTCCAGTCCTTTGACTTTCCATTTAACCCAAGAACATTACAATTATGTTCTTTAAGGTTTACATCACATTATTACCTGTAATTAAATGTAATATATCTGCAGCAAGAAGTGCATTCTACAGATATTGATATTTGATTTTGTCAGTGAACTGAAGCATATCCTGTGTAATGCATATAGAGAGATAAGATATCTTCGACTCCTTCCATCTCCCCAATTCTTCTCCCTATATACACTATTCAGATTAACTTCAGATATCAGGTTATCTGTAAGTTAGTAAGCCTTGCATATCCTGGAATAACTTCCAACGTGATGTAGAACCAAGTTTCAAACATAAACTTACTACACCAACTCTTTGGCCATTTGTGCCATGATTGCTTCTTAATTTTAATGGTACATCTTTATGTTCTCAAAAACACTTGCCAACTAGCTGTGCAAAAGTTATTTTAGTGAAAATTAAGTGAGATAATACAAACACATTGTTAAGCAAGAGTGATAGTTAAGAAGATGCTGAGCATTGGTGTTGATTGATGAAATATGCCAAAGTATTTTTCGCAGTGAATATGCTGTGCTTGCCAGTGACCTTGTTCACTGAATATTTTCCTGGAAATCCACCATGCGACTGGTTTAGATGACGTCCAGCGTGACGTGACAGAGCTGTAGCAGTCATGTGCAGAACATTTGTTTACACGTGTGTACTATCAGCATGCTCTGCTTTACATTTAAGTCACTTTCCAATCTGCTTTGTCCTTTGCTGATATCCCTACTCTAGCCTGAAAGACAATCCAATGGCAACAATTCCCAATATTCAAATCAGTCAAAAACAGAGCATAAGGTCAAAAAATCCAGTAAATTTACAAAGTACAGAATAATAAAATTGATCAATACCCACACATTCAATGAACCATTAGGGACTGTAGCCTTTAATCAGCATTTATAGAGCTGATGGTGGTCCCTAGTCCCTGAAGGGCAGGTGGTTACACTCATTGGGAGACCACCCACAAAACACATAGTACAATACATGGAAAGATACTTAGACATAAAGAATCTAACTTATCATCATTGTACAACATTAAAAAAAGAATAAAGCAGACATAAAAGAGCCATTTGAACTCTAGCCGGAGAGGGGGAATCATGGCAGAAACACAACAGGTGTACACTGACATGGACATATTATCTATCGGCACCACAAACCTCTAACCAGGAAGTGCTGGTACAGTGCAACATAAACCAAAATTGAGTCTCGCACTGACTCAATTTAAGGCAGTGCAGGCCGAATGCATACATAATTAGCCATGCTGCGCAGCGCCTAGTCAAAATAAACCTTAGGAGCTCTGCCCCTCTCCCCATCCTTCCAGAGTCAGAAAACACGTAACCTCAAGACCCTGTGAAATAAAAACAGAACATTTTATGACTATTTTCAATAATGAAATGCAATGGATCTGCACAGATACGATAACTCAGAAACAAAAACATGTGCCCAGTGTCATCCAGTCTACTGTATCTATGCAGATCCTTCGCATTTTCTCTTCCATCAGAAAGATATACATTTTTTGTTATTAGTTCACTGGGTTTGAGGTTTTATATATACTAGGGGGCTCTGCCCCCTGCTCGCTTTGCTTGCCAACCCCCATGTTGGACCTGTGGAAATTATTTATAGTGTTTTTTTTTTCATGGGAATTGTTACATATGCATTATGTTCACTTTTTATTTTAAAACTTCAGTAAAAAACAATATTTGGAATGAACTTTTCTTCAAGATCGCATTGAATTTTGATTCCGTGTTTTGTCTTACAGTGTGATAATGCGATATACAGTGGTGTGAAAAACTATTTGCCCCCTTCCTGATTTCTTATTCTTTTGTATGTTTGTCACACAAAATGTTTCTGATCATCAAACACATTTAACCATTAGTCAAATATAACACAAGTAAACACAAAATGCAGTTTTTAAATGATGGTTTTTATTATTTAGGGAGAAAAAAAATCCAAACCTACATGGCCCTGTGTGAAAAAGTAATTGCCCCCTTGTTAAAAAATAACCTAACTGTGGTGTATCACACCCGAGTTCAATTTCCGTAGCCACCCCCAGGCCTGATTACTGCCACACCTGTTTCAATCAAGAAATCACTTAAATAGGAGCTGCCTGACACAGAGAAGTAGACCAAAAGCACCTCAAAAGCTAGACATCATACCAAGATCCAAAGAAATTCAGGAACAAATGAGAACAGAAGTAATTGAGATCTATCAGTCTGGTAAAGGTTATAAAGCCATTTCTAAAGCTTTGGGACTCCAGCGAACCACAGTGAGAGCCATTATCCACAAATGGCAAAAACATGGAACAGTGGTGAACCTTCCCAGGAGTGGCCGGCCGACCAAAATTACCCCAGGAGCGCAGAGACGACTCATCCGAGAGGTCACAAAAGACCCCAGGACAACGTCTAAAGAACTACAGGCCTCACTTGCCTCAATTAAGGTCAGTGTTCACGACTCCACCATAAGAAAGAGACTGGGCAAAAACGGCCTGCATGGCAGATGTCCAAGACGCAAACCACTGTTAAGCAAAAAGAACATTAGGGCTCATCTCAATTTTGCTAAGAAACATCTCAATGATTGCCAAGACTTTTGGGAAAATACCTTGTGGACTGATGAGACAAAAGTTGAACTTTTTGGAAGGCAAATGTCCCGTTACATCTGGCGTAAAAGGAACACAGCATTTCAGAAAAAGAACATCATACCAACAGTAAAATATGGTGGTGGTAGTGTGATGGTCTGGGGTTGTTTTGCTGCTTCAGGACCTGGAAGGCTTGCTGTGATAGATGGAACCATGAATTCTACTGTCTACCAAAAAATCCTGAAGGAGAATGTCCGGCCATCTGTTCGTCAACTCAAGCTGAAGCGATCTTGGGTGCTGCAACAGGACAATGACCCAAAACACACCAGCAAATCCACCTCTGAATGGCTGAAGAAAAACAAAATGAAGACTTTGGAGTGGCCTAGTCAAAGTCCTGACCTGAATCCAATTGAGATGCTATGGCATGACCTTAAAAAGGCGGTTCATGCTAGAAAACCCTCAAATAAAGCTGAATTACAACAATTTTGCAAAGATGAGTGGGCCAAAATTCCTCCAGAGCGCTGTAAAAGACTCATTGCAAGTTATCGCAAACGCTTGATTGCAGTTATTGCTGCTAAGGGTGGCCCAACCAGTTATTAGGTTCAGGGGGCAATTACTTTTTCACACAGGGCCATGTAGGTTTGGATTTTTTTTTCTCCCTAAATAATAAAAACCACCATTTACAAACTGCATTTTGTGTTTACTTGTGTTATATTTGACTAATGGTTAAATGTGTTTGATGATCAGAAACATTTTGTGTGACAAACATGCAAAAGAATAAGAAATCAGGAAGGGGGCAAATAGTTTTTCACACCACTGTATAACTGGCCGTGAGTAAATATCCTTTCTTTGTCTGTTATAAATAAACAGACTTTTTCAAATGTTTGTCCTTGTGATTTGTTAATTGTCTTTGCAAAATCTATTCTCATGGGAAACTGTAAACGTTTTAATATGAATTGCATCATTCAATAAAAAACACTTTCTGATAAAACAATCTACCTACGAAAGTGGGAATATCCAGAGCCGATGTAGCCAGTGGCATTGTTCTCAAGAAGCTGCGGATTTCTGGCTATTGTGGATTGCACGCCATTGTAAGAAATAAATCTGGCCGACCGATAGTTCTGGATATTGCCATTGCATCATGATATAACTGTTGCAATGCTCTTGGACTACCTTGATATGATGATGGTAATATTACTGCTTTACCTGTTTTGAATTTGTGTGAACTATTAATATTTGGATTTTGAACATGATCAATGAGACCTTGCATATGTTCCGTTCTAAGTTTAGCTTGATTCGATTTAATAAAGATGAGACGATTAGCTGTAATGTTTACATATGCATTAATAATGTAATGTTGCGATAGATGTGGGTTAAATACATGGGAACGTATCGCTAATTTTGACCCGAAATATTGTGTGGGTGTTAATTAGTTTTTCTGAATGCATTTGTTAAATATTGTACGACCATCCTGTTTCACCATCTGGGAAAAAGAAAAGAAAGAGTAAAGAGTCAGCATTTGGCTATGTGCAGTACATCCGGAAAGTATTCACAGTGCATCACTTTATCCACATTTTGTTATGTTACAGCCTTATTACAAAATGGATTAAATTCATTTTTTCTCTCAGAATTCTACACACAACACCCCATAATGACAACGTGAAAAATGTTTACTTGAGGTTTTTGCAAATTTATTAAAAATTAAAAAAACGGAGAAATTTTGGAATAAGGCTGTAACATAACAAAATGTGGAAAAAGTGATGCGCTGTGAATACTTTCCGGATGCACTGTATTTGACAGAAATGACAAATCATGCTTTGCCTTTGGATATACATGAATATCTACTCTGTCTTTGACCTCTGTCTTTCGAAATAATTATCACTGACAATTTGTCACATGTGGGTTTATTATAAATGCAACTGTGATCTTTCGGATACATAAAGAAATCCAAGAAAATTTCTTTGTCTGTGTTTTTCTGTTAAATTTCGTGTAAAGTGCGATACTTTTGGATGTATGGATTTGTATCCATTATTGACTGTAGAATTTCTTTTACGTAAGATCATTTAACACTTTCGATTCTATGTTGCATCGCTTTTCTGTGATCATAAAGATACACCTGACTGAATTGTGATTTCTTTGAAATGTAACTTGTAGTACCTTTAATTGTTGTGAGAACACAGAATCTCATAGTGTATGGTCCATTATTGTGTAAATCAACATTTTGTGCATTGAATGATGCTAACGCGAAAAGATTATTGTAGACACGTATATTTTGACTGTAGTGTTTTTGGATTTCACTTTCAACAAGCAACAAATCATTGACTTCTTGCGGAAACACCTCTTCATTGGGAGGCAGCAGTACTTTTCCCCGATGGCAACACGAATGAGACGATCTACAAGTCTCCGACTTAAACTTTAAAGCCTTACAACATTTACATACTTCCAACATATCACCCATGTCCATATATAATCAATCTCTTTTTGCTGTTCGGTTATTTCACCTAGTAATAATTTCCATTTGTTTGCACGAATGCGATCTGTACTCTCTCTTTTTTTTTTTTTTGACACTTTCGAATTTTAGTACAGTAATCCCTCCTCCATCGCGGGGGTTGCGTTCCACAGCCACCCGTGAAATAAGAAAATCCGCGAAGTAGAAACCATATGTTTATATGCTTATTTTTATATTGTCATGCTTGGGTCACAGATTTGCACAGAAACACAGGAGGTTGTAGAGAGACAGGAACGTTATTCAAACACTGCAAACAAACATTTGTCTCTTTTTCAAAAGTTTAAACTGTGCTCCATGACAAGACAGAGATGACAGTTCCATCTCACAATTAAAAGAATGCAAACATATCTTCCTCTTCAAAGGAGTGCTTGTCAGGAGCACAGAATGTCACATAGATAGAGCAAACAAATCAATAGGGCTGTTTAGCTTTTAAGTATGCAAAGCACCGCGGCACAAAGCTGTTGAAGGCGGCAGCTCACACCCCCTCCGTCAGGAGCAGGGAGAGAGAGAGAGAGAGAGAGATAGAGAGAGACAGAGAAAAACAAACATGCAAAAATCAATACGTGCCCTTCGAGCTTTTAAGTATGCGAAGCACCGTGCAGCATGTCGCTTCACTAATCAGCTGCACAGAAGGTAGCAACGTGAAGATAATCTTTCAGCATTTTTAGATGAGCGTCCGTATCGTCTAGGTCAGGGGTCTGCAACCTTCACTATCAAAAGAGCCATTTTGCCCCCCCCTTCCTCCAAAGAAAAATAGTCTGGAGCCGCAAAACATAACACAGCTTATAAACTTTTAAAAGTTTTAATCTTTTTTTAGATTTTACATGTTACAACCACGGAATACAACAAACAGAAGTGCAGTGTGCATGTGTAGGGCTACTTTGAAATAAATTAAACTGAACTATGCAGGCCTATTTGGGTCCTTCCTATACCTGTGTAAAATTAAAATAAAAACTAGCCCGCTTTAATATAAATAAAACATTTAGCTGTAGCTTAGCAGCTTTAAAAAAGTAAACATTAAATTCCATTTCAGTGTGCTGAATCAACTGAAGCACCTGAACATACAAAAAAACCTACATCAGCTCCGGGTCCGAAATGAATGTGTTTTGTTTTTCTGAAAAATAATAGCTTATTAAATGCTATTGTTGTCACCTGTTTAAAATGACTTCTGTTTCTGAAGTTCGCTGCTGATCATCTCTATGTCGGGGCTGTACAATGTGACTTTGACCTTCACACAGGACTGCAGGCTCTCATGTGTGAGGCGGGAGCGATATTTGGACTTTATGAAGTTCATGCTTGAGAAAACTTGCTCACTTAAGTATGTTGAGCCAAAGATGGACAGGACTCCAAATGCATATTTTTTCATGTTCATATACGTTTCGGGAATGGCACTCCATGTGTCGAAAACAAATTTGTCGGGTTTGGGGAGGTTTTCAATATCACTCCATTTGTGCTCTTTAGCGAGAGTAGCCTTCTGACGGGTGACTTCTTCAAGATCCGCTGTCAGGCATTTGAACTTGGACACCCATTAATCTTTATCTGCTATGTCGTCCAGTTCAATTTCTAGATCGGGCTTACTCCTGTGAATGCGGATGTGTTCAGCAGGGATGGGTCGATGTCCAGGGGTGTGACAGGGAAGGAGAGAGAGTGTGTTTTTCCTTTCTGAACTCACTGAATCTTTCTCTAAATGCAGCTTGCATTTTCTGAACAATTTCCCATTTGTTTTTAAAGTCGGAGAATAGATGCTCTGATATTTTTATGAACGATTCTTTCATGTATTCTCCGTCCGTGAATGGCTTACCCCTCCTTACGATCTCTTGAGCTGCCACAAAACTAGCAGTTGTAGTTGACTGTGTAGAAGTGATCCACTTTTTGAAAGTATGTTTGCTCTGTTCAGCTTTCCGTTGCAGTTCTGAAATTGCTCTCTTTCGCTTATCTTCACTTGGGTATTTTTCAGTGAATGCTGAGAGCTTGTTTTGAAAATGTCTTTCAACGTTACATTTTTTGTTGTTCGATAATTTATCGCCACATATTAAGCACACCGGTAAGCCAGCGTCGTTGGCGGTGAAGGCAAATGCTTCTGTCCACGCAGAATTAAACTCTCTAAATTAGATGTTAAAATGTATAACAGTAGTAGTAGTAGTAAATAAACATATATATATATATATATATATATATATATATATATAAATACAAGTTAAATTAAGAAATTGCCATTATTCATTTTCATGGTTTTTATTTTTTTGTCAAGGCCAAAGGGAGCCACTGCAAGGAGGCTGAAGAGCCGCATGTGGCTCCAGAGCCGCGGATTGCCGACCCCTGGTCTAGGTGTGCGAACAGCCCCCCTGCTCACACCCCCTACGTCAGGATCAGAGAAAGCGCAAGAGAGAGAAAGAGAAAAGTAAGTTGGGTAGCTTCTCAGCCATCTGCCAATAGCGTCCCTTGTATGAAATCAACTGGGCAAACCAACTGAGGAAGCATGTACCAGAAATTAAAAGACCCATTGTCCGCAGAAATCCGCGAACCAGCAAAAAATCCGCGATATATATTTAAATATGCTTACATATAAAATTCGCGATGGAGTGAAGCCGCGAAAGGCGAAGCGCGATATAGCGAGGGATCACTGTACTGTCATATTTTTGAACTTGCTCTGCATGTGTGCACTCAGGTCCTAACCAGGGATTCGGAGTTGGTTTGTCATGTGATGGGTGCAGCAATGCGCTGTATCAGTGCATGCCCCTAACCTCCCTCTCTCTCTCTCTGCGTGTGTATCGCACCAAAAGTTTCAAATTCCACTGCTTTCATAATCTGTAACCTGCTCTGCATGTGTATGGCGCCAACATTTTTGAACACCTTTATGAAGTTCTACTGTGTCTTTTTCTCTTTGACTTTTATTTCTGACCCCGTTTGGACCTGCAAGGTTTTCAATTCCACTTGTTCCGGGCTGATTATTACTTTCCTTGCCTAGGTCACCGTCTCACGGGAACATGCTTCCAATGGATGTCAGTATGACGTGACTTGACCGTGTTGCGGGAAGTGAAAGTGTCTCTGCCTCTCTGAAGTGTCTCTCTGTCTCTCTTCAGAAGATCATGTCTCGTCGCAACATTTTTTTTTATAATAGATATAAATAAATATGAGGGGTGTTCAATGATTTATCTACCTGAGTATGAAAGAAAGTAGCAAGCATGTTGAAACAAGTCTTTGCACGTTGTGACCTGTCTCAAGGTTACTCATGTACAGTTGTGGCTCAGTGTGAGTCTAACATTCCAAGAGATAGGATGTCAGGAGAGTCCTCATGCAAATCAAATAAGAAAATGCTTGATTTGGAGCAACATTCAGTGATAAAATTTCTTACAAAGTAGGGAAAAAACCAAAGGAGACCCATGAACCCATGACTGCAGTTATTATGAGTCTGCCCCATCATCCTACGAAATAAAATTTTGGAGCAAGCAGTTTAAGTGGGGTAGAGAGTCCATTGAAGATGACCCTCACACTGGACGACGTGTGCAAGAAAGTCATGGATTTAATTTTGTCAGACAGACAGATTAAGGCTTCCTGAATAGCTAAAGAAATGGGCATCTCAGCAGGTTCAGTTTGGAAAATAATTCATGAAAAGTTGGGCATGTCAAAGGTCAATGCAATGTGGGTTGCAAGAATGCTGATGCCATGTCAGAAGGCCATGAGGCTCCAGTGCTGTCAGGAGAACTTGGAGATGCTCCATGAAGATCAACTGAATTTTTATTTTCACCATTTGGTGACTGGAGATGAGACTTGGGTCTATCACAGAGATCCTGAGTCCAAAATGGAGTCAATGCAGTGGAAGCACAAGTCATCCCCCATCCCAAAAAAGTTCAAGACAGAAAAATCTGCAGGCAAAGTCATGGCAACTGTCTTCTGGGATATTGAAGAACTTTTGTTTCAGAGTTCATGCCACATAAGACAACCATAACTGGGGAGAGTTATGCCAACACAATGATCACTTTGCGGGAGTCAAACAAGGAGAAAAAGTGAGGAAAACTCTCAGCAGGTGTGCTGCCTCTTCACGACAATGCACAGGTTCACATGTCATGTCAATCACAGGCTTCCATCCGAAAATCTGGGTTCCAGCAGCTGAACCATCCACCCTACAGTCCGAACCTGGCTCCCTCAGATTATTTCCCATTCTGAATTTTGAAGAAATCTCTCCATAGAGAGCAGTTTTCAAGTGATGGAGACGTCAAGGCAACTGTGACATCCTGGTTTGAAGGTCAAACAGAAGATTTTTTTTCAAAGGGGTTAAAGTCATTGCAGGAAAAGTGGATGGTCTATGAAGCTAACAGGGGGCTACATTGAAAAATAAAACAAACATTTTTTAAATTTCTTTTCTTTCCTGCTGTGGTAGAAAAATTACTGAAAACCCCTCATATATACAGTACTGTGCAAAAGTTTTAGGCAGGTGTGATAAAATGTTGTAAACAAAGAATGCTTTCAAAAATGGAAGTGTTAATCATTTATTTTCATCAATCAACAAAATGCAGTGAATGAACAAAAGAGAAATCTAAATCAAATCAATATTTGGTGTGACCACCCTTTGCCTTCAAAACAGCATCAGTTCTTCTAGGAACACTTGCACACAGTTTTTGAAGGAACTCGACTGGTAGGTTGTTCCAAACATCTTGGAGAACTAACCACAGATCTTCTGTGGATGTAGGCTTCCTCACATCCTTCTGTCACTTCATGTAATCCCACACACACTTGATGATGTTGAGATCAGGGCTCTGTGGGGGCCATACCATCACTTCCAGGACTTCTTGTTCTTCTTTACGCTGAAGATAGTTCTTAATGACTTTGGCTGTATGTTTGGGGTCGTTGTCCTGCTGCAGAATAAATTTGGGGCAAATCAAACGCCGCCCTGATGGTATTGCATGATGGATAAGTATCTGCCTGTATTTCTCAGCATTGAGAACACCATTAATCCTGACCAAATCTCCAACTCCATTTGCAGAAATGCAGCCCCAAACGTTCAAGGAACCTCCACCATGCTTCACTGTTGCCTGCAGACGCTCATTATTGTACTGCTCTCCAGCCCTTCGACGAACAAACTGCCTTCTGCTACAGTCAAATATTTCAAATTTTGACTCATCAGTCGAGAGCACTTGCTGCCATTTTGCTGCACCCCAGTTCCTATGTTTTCGTGCATACTTGAGTCGCTTGGCCTTGTTTCCACGTCGGAGGTATGGCTTTTTGGCTACAACTCTTCCATGAAGACCACTTCTGGCCAGACTTCTCCGGACAGTAGATGGGTGTACCTGGGTCCCACTGGTTTCTGCCAGTTCTGAGCTGATGGCACTTCTGGACATCTTCCGATTTCGAAGGGTAATTTTTTTTTAATTTTAATAATTTTTTGCATTTATATAGCGCTTTTCTCACTACTCAAAGCGCTCAGCAATTGCAGGTTAAGGGCCTTGCTTAAGGTCCCAACAGAGCAGAGTCCCTATTGGCATTGACGGGATTCGAACCGGCAACCTTCCGATTACCAGTGCAGATCTCTAGCCTCAGAGCCACCACTCCGGTAATAAGCTTGATGTGTCTTTCATCTGCTGCACTAAGTTTCCTTGGCTGACCACTGCGTCTACGATCCTCAACGTTGCCCGTTTCTTTGTGCTTCTTCAAAAGAGCTTGAACAGCACATCTTGAAACCCCAGTCTGCTTTGAAATCTTTGCCTGGGAGAGACCTTGCTGATACAGTAGAACTACCTTGTGTCTTGTTGCTATAATTGGTTGATCATACACCTGACTAGAATCCTACAAAATCCCTTACTTTGTACAAGTTTACCTATAAGAATTGATGCTGGTTTGAAGGCAAAAGTAGTAACACCAAATATTTATTTGATTTAGATTTTTCTTTTGTTCGCTCACTTTGCATTTTGTAAATTGATAACAATAAACAATTATTATTTATATTTCTGAAAGCATTCTTTGTTTACAGCATTTTTTCACACCTGCCTAAAACTTTTGCACAGTACTTTATATACACACATACAGTGTCATTCATATAATCCAGTATACATATAAACTGCAAATTTGTTGTATTTTGTTGTTATCATTTCATCTGCACCTTTTTTTTGTCTGAGGCAGGGTGGCATTGTGGTTAGCACTGGTGCCTCATAGTACACGTCACATTTCTGGCTACAATAATTGGTCCTGCATAGTTAGCAAATGCCCCCCTATCCCTCAGGGGCAGTTAAAAGACTATGGCACCATTATAAACTTCTCAAAATTAGTTTAGTCCCCCCTTCAATGCATTTCACAGAGTTCCCCAAGATTTCTGTGATTCTGCTAAATTCTCTGCTAAGCGAACTCTGAGGGGTTCACTCATCACTACTGAGCACATAGTAACATCCTTCTGACTTTACATTTTCATTTGAATGCCACAAAATAACTCTAACTCTTGAGCAGAAAAACAAGGTTTTCACTTGTTTATTTTGCTGAAATAGAATCTCAGGTTTGCTATTTTCAGGGCTGTCACAACAGGTTTAATCCACCTGGAATGCATGTTAATTTTAGAGAACCTATTGAGTATAATGAGGAGGTGTATTTACAAGTGAATGGAGTCTCAGAAAGGTGATTATTAGCAATCAATCCCACAGTGGCTGATGAACTGAGCAGTCAATAACAAGATATTCCAAAAAGAAAATTCCACAAAAAAGAAAATCTACTAGTGCTGACGAAAATACAATATTTAAAAGAGTGATAAATATACAAGACTGACCAAAAGCTTTTTACACAAATATATATATCATAATGCTACTGATACAGGCAAGAAAAATAATTTAACTTCTGGATAACAAAACAAGGAATAATCCAAATTAGTAAAAGTCTCAACCACATCAGTTGGATGAGCAAAAACAGCAAGGAGATGTAGGCAGCAGTGAATTTCAAGCTTTACATACACTTATATACATAATATGTTTGTGATTCTCCTGTGATGCAATTTTTAGATTTTTGAAGGACACCACTATGTTGTGATCAATTGTTTGTTTCTACAATGGCATTGATATTATTGGGTCAAATATATGAAGGTCTGTATTTTGCATTTCATGTTTGTCCAAGATTATGGACATCCAAAACATTTCTTTCATGCATACTTTCTGATTGATTTCCAGGCTTTAGAAGTTTATTCAGAATCTGCTTGACTAAATTCTATTAGTTAATGTTTTGTTATGGCTCTGTATATGTATGTACTGTATGTTTGCATGTATGTATGTATGTATATATATATATATATATATATATATATATATATATATATATACACAGTGGTGTGAAAAACTATTTGCCCCCTTCCTGATTTCTTATTCTTTTGCATGTTTGTCACACAAAATGTTTCTGATCATCAAACACATTTAACCATTAGTCAAATATAACACAAGTAAACACAAAATGCAGTTTGTAAATGGTGGTTTTTATTATTTAGGGAGAAAAAAAATTCCAAACCTACATGGCCCTGTGTGAAAAAGTAATTGCCCCCTGAACCTAATAACTGGTTGGGCCACCCTTAGCAGCAATAACTGCAATCAAGCGTTTGCGATAACTTGCAATGAGTCTTTTACAGCGCTCTGGAGGAATTTTGGCCCACTCATCTTTGCAAAATTGTTGTAATTCAGCTTTATTTGAGGGTTTTCTAGCATGAACCGCCTTTTTAAGGTCATGCCATAGCATCTCAATTGGATTCAGGTCAGGACTTTAACTAGGCCACTCCAAAGTCTTCATTTTGTTTTTCTTCAGCCATTCAGAGGTGGATTTGCTGGTGTGTTTTGGGTCATTGCCCTGTTGCAGCACCCAAGATCGCTTCAGCTTGAGTTGACGAACAGATGGCCAGACATTCTCCTTCAGGATTTTTTGGTAGACAGTAGAATTCATGGTTCCATCTATCACAGCAAGCCTTCCAGGTCCTGAAGCAGCAAAACAACCCCAGACCATCACACTACCATCACCATATTTTACTGTTGGTATGATGTTCTTTTTCTGAAATGCTGTGTTCCTTTTACGCCAGATGTAACGGGACATTTGCCTTCCAAAAAGTTCAACTTTTGTCTCATCAGTCCACAAGGTATTTTCCCAAAAGTCTTGGCAATCATTGAGATGTTTCTTAGCAAAATTGAGACGAGCCCTAATGTTCTTTTTGCTTAACAATGGTTTGCGTCTTGGAACTCTGCCATGCAGGCCGTTTTTGCCCAGTCTCTTTCTTATGGTGGAGTCGTGAACACTGACCTTAACTGAGGCAAGTGAGGCCTGCAGTTCTTTAGACGTTGTCCTGGGGTCTTTTGTGACCTCTCGGATGAGTCGTCTCTGCGCTCTTGGGGTAATTTTGGTCGGCCGGCCACTCCTGGGAAGGTTCACCACTGTTCCATGTTTTTGCCATTTGTGGATAATGGCTCTCACTGTGGTTCGCTGGAGTCCCAAAGCTTTAGAAATGGATTTATAACCTTTACCAGACTGATAGATCTCAATTACTTCTGTTCTCATTTGTTCCTGAATTTCTTTGGATCTTGGCATGATGTCTAGCTTTTGAGGTGCTTTTGGTCTACCTCTCTGTGTCAGGCATCTCCTATTTAAGTGATTTCTTGATTGAAACAGGTGTGGCAGTAATCAGGCCTGGGGGTGGCTACGGAAATTGAACTCAGGTGTGATACACCACAGTTAGGTTATTTTTTAACAAGGGGGCAATTACTTTTTCACACAGGGCCATGTAGGTTTGGATTTTTTTTCTCCCTAAATAATAAAAACCATCATTTAAAAACTGCATTTTGTGTTTACTTGTGTTATATTTGACTAATGGTTAAATGTGTTTGATGATCAGAAACATTTTGTGTGACAAACATGCAAAAGAAAAAGAAATCAGGAAGGGGGCAAATAGTTTTTCACACCACTGTATATATACTGTACATATATTTTTTTGATTGGGTTTTTAATTCCTTTTTCCACTACTGAGTTATTTAAATTACAAAATGTTTTGTACTTGAGGATCTGCCAGATAAAATAAAAAACACTCATTATAAAAAACTGGCAAGTATAGTCTGGAACTCGTAAAGATGACTTTCCCTACAGATGCTTGTCATTACATTCAACGCATAAAAAGATAACATTGTACCATCATACATGGCATGTGAAAATCCTTTGCTGTAACATATATTGTTTATGATCAGTGCGGACCCCCTTGGCAGTTCCTGGTGACTACAAAACTACAAAAAAAAAAAAAAAAAAAAAAACTAACTGTATATGCAATTAGTTGAAGCCATACATTGCGAATCAACAAGGTAATGCAAACACTTGACCACTGTTTGCATCAATTTGACTTTTAGATAAGTGAGTCTGCAGTCATTTGAAAAAGTAAGTACACCCCATAAAATGATTTTTATTTGTTAACATATGTGGACATAACAATATTTGAATTTCATTTAAACAGTATCTATAAATAAAGTTGATATAACAAACACCATGCTACATTTCCATTTTGTAATCTAGTACATAATTATATAAATGGATGTGGAAAAAGTAAGTACACCACTACGTTTGTAACTGCCTCAAATAGCTTAAATTAGAAACAGGCACACCAGATCAGATGCAAATGTTTAAAACATCATTAGAGATGATCTTGGAAGAACCTGTCTTATTTAAACCTTTTTGCTGTTGTTATTGTTGATTTTTGTTGTTGATTTGTATGTTATTACCATGTCTTGACCCAAAGAGCTCTCTGACTCCTTCAGAAAAAGGGTTATAGATGGCTATAAGTTTCCAAAGGGGTTTACATTTTGTAGTATACAGGTTTGATTTTTTATAATGGTGGTATTTATATTGGTTGTAACTTAGAATAACCTATGCTCTATATTGACACATGCTAGATCAATGATATAATACATCCATCCATCCATCCATTTTCCAATCCGAACACAGGGTCACGGGGGTCTGCTGGAGCTAATCCCAGCCAACACAGGGCACAAGGCAGGAACCAATCCCGGGCAGGGTGCCAACCCACCGCAGGACACACACAAACACACCAAGCACACACTAGGGCCAATTTAGAATCGCCAATCCACCTAACCTGCATGTCTTTGGACTGTGGGAGGAAACCGGAGCGCCCGGAGGAAACCCACGCAGACACGAGGAAAACATACAAACTCCATGCAGGGAGGACCCGGGAAGCGAACCCAGGTCCCCAGATCTCCCAACTGCGAGGCAGCAGTGCTACCCACTGCGCCACCGTGACGCCCTGCTATAATACAGTACTTTTTAAATAACCATGATGTACTGTGGCATGTGCTACTTTATAGAGAACAACTGGTTATACTGTATATACAGTGGGTTCAGAAAGTAATAAGACAGCATCAGTTTCTGCACACTTTCTGCCTATTAATCTACACTCAATTAACCATGATATAGTGAAATCATGTTTTCAGTTAAGTTTGCAAATTTATTAAGTATCAAAAACTGCCATTCATGTAAGTATTTAGACCCATAAATCAGTACATGGTAGAAGCCCCTTGGCAGCAATTACAGCTCTGAGTCTTCTTGGAGAAGTCTCTAGAAGCTTTGAAATACCTGGATGTAGACGCTTCTGTAAACTTCCCCCTTCAAGCCTCTCTACCAATGTTCTATGGAGCTTAACTCTGGGCTTTGGCTGGACTACTCAAGGAAAGTCCGAGACTTGTCCCGAAGCCACTCCAGCAATATCTTGCATGTATGTTTTGGGTCATTGTCATGCTAAAAGGTGAACTCTCACCCCAGTCTGAGACTGTATGCTCTTTGGAGCAGGTCTTCTTTGAGAATCTTTCTGTATTTGAATGCATCATCCTTTCCTCAATTTTGACCAGTCTCCCTGCCACTGAGAAGTGTCCCTAGAATAAGATGCTGTCACCACCATGCTTCACTGTGTAGCACTGCCACTTAACAAGGATATTGTAATAATAATATTTTACTTATGTGCTTTTTGTTGTACGTTGTCTGTTCTTTTTTATGTGGTACTCGTCACTGCCTGGTTTCCACATGTTTAAATACAGGTTGTGATCTGCAAGGCGGTGATTGACTGCTTTGTGGGAGGGATCTGGAATGGTTCCAACTGAATCAGTTCCAGACATTAGCTAATGACGGGTCTGACCGCCAAAATTAAACCAGAGAGAAGGAAGTAATCTGGAGTAATGGCTGATCTGCGTATCAGTTACAATTAAGGCAAAAACACAAATGATGGATGCTATCGATGGCAATCAAAAAAAGGTAGAAATGACCTGGCTGCTGTCGGCATCAACAATGTTAGCGAGGTGGCCACCTGCACACCTTTTAAGTCTGTCCTTACACCCTGGCTAATGAATTTTCAGAGGGTGAGATTTCAAACTTTTTTTTTTTTTTGCTTTCAGGATAGCGCCATCTTCAGTTTTCCTTCATTCACAAAAAATCTGCCTTCCATCTTCCGAAGTTTTCCCCACTCCTCCTGGACAATACAACATTGAACTCTTGTGCCTGGGTTCTTGTGCAATAAAGTCTGTCTCGAGTGATCTGTGTACAGTATATTTATGTATTAATATGTGGTTTTTTGTGGGTTGTCTAATCGGGAGCATCTTTTGGGCTGTAAGTTCGTATCAAGAGTTTTTTGTGTATATTCATGTATATGTATATATATATATATATATATATGGGGGCTGTGTTCATGGGTATTTAGGTATATAGGTGTGGAAACTGATTGAGGGTTAACTAAATGTGACTTTATTTAGTTGGTGTTTTGTGTAAAGAAAAAGGTATGGGAATGTTCAGATAAAATATGTCTATATCTTTTTTCTCTTGGATGTTATGGCAAAATTGTTTTTCTTTCATTTTCTGTCACAAGCTTTAGGAGAACTGCAGAACAGCCATGTCCACTGTTATAACCCGAGTTTAATTCAAGAGCAAATTGAAAGTATAGCATATCTCATTTTGAGTTTAGGGGTATTGTTACAACCATAGGGCGTGATTAGTTAGGTGATGAGGAGTACCTGATCTTCGTCAGACATAGTGCTACTTTGCCAAAAATGCCAGATGTGTGGAGTGCTGTTGAGATGGTTGCCTGTCTAACGGTTTCTCTCATTTCAGCAGAGGACTTATTAAGCTCTATTAGAGTGGCTATTGGGTTCTCTGTCATCTCCCTGACCAAGGCCATTCTTGCTTGGATACTCTGTTTTGGCTGAAAGGCCAATTCTAGGAAGAGTCCTGGTGGCTCCAAAATTCTTTTATCTCACAATTCTTGAGGCCACTATGCTGCTGGAAACATTCAAAGTTTTGGAAATGGTATAATCACCTTGCCTTAATCTATGCCTCACCCCACTTTGATCATGCAGGTCTACAGAGAGTTCCATGGACTTAATGGCATGGTTTTTGTCCTGACATGCAGTGTAAATTTTGTGAGACCAAATCATACACAGTAGTTTGTATGGCCCCCACCTGCTTGTATGCATGCCTGACAATGTGGGGGCATTCCTGGGGGATCTCCTGGAATCTCCTCCATGCCCTTGACACTGTGCTGGGATACGTATTGATGTGCCATCCTGGAGAAGTTTAACTAAATGTGCAACCTCTGTAGGGTCCAGGTATCGCCTCATGCTACCAGTAGTGACACTGACCATAGCCAAATGCAAAACTACTGAAAAAACAGTCAGAAAAGATGGAGGGGGGAAAAAAGTCAGTGGCCTCCACCTGTTAAACCATTCCTGTTTTGGGGGTCGCCGCATTGTTGCCCCTCTAGTGCACCTGTTGTTAATTTCATTAACACCAAAGCAACTGAAACTGATTAACAGCCCCCTCTGCCACTTAACTGACTAGATCAATATCCCACAAGTTTCACTGACTTGATGCTATACTCTGATTAAAAAGTGTTCCTTTAATTTTTTTTGAGCAGTATATATACATATATAAATATATATAATATATACTGTCTATAGTCAAGTGAAGGATGGAAAATGTTGGGGAACCAGCCATCTCATTTACTTGCAATGCAAAAAAAGAACTCAAATTAACAGAGGTATGTGATAGCACAAATGTTAATAAAACAAAGTTAGCCATTGGCTGCAAAATGATAGGCTCTGGAGAATGATCCAGTGTTATACTATGTGTTTTTATTAAGTTTAATGTCACTGTTCTCTGTGCCCACTGTTATGGACTCATTCATACAGACAGGTACAGAGGGGCACTGCATCTTCATTTAGAATTGCCAAGCCAAGCACAGGACTAGAGAGCCAAAGACAAATGGAGAATTGAATAGTCAGCCTAAAGACAGACCAGTATATTTTTGTCTTCTGTCAGTACACTATTCTCTTTCCTTGTTGGGAGAATGAGAACTGTATGTAGGCATTGTGCTATTCCTGTATGTTTGAAGGTGGGGTTTGAGTCCTGTCCTGTGCTTATTTGGATCCGGAGCCAAGAGCCTGCACATGGAGCGACCAGAATATAAGGATGGACCTATGGCCAACACTTTGAAGCTTCCGGGCAGAAGAGTATGTCTTCCGTCCAAGGCCGGGCAGAAGATTATGTCTTCTGTCCGGTTAAAATCCTTTCAGCGTGGCGACGAAAGATGGCAAGACTGCATAGGTCAAGTCTCCCACATGCTTGATATGTCTGTCATAAGCTTCCCGTTTGTAATACCACGTGAACCCGTCAGTAAAGAGCTAGATTATCCTTTTGTTCTCATGTAATCTTTTAACCGTCATATTGCATGCTGGGGAAGGGATAATACCTTTTTTATTTATAATTATTTAAATTCAGATTAATTAAAACGCCGCAATTCAAAAGAACACATTTCCAGAGAGCTAATGCTTCTTAAGGAAACATCCAGTGACAAGGTCAGAGCTCCACAATGCCTGTTAATTCATCTCCTGAATGAGATGCTGCCTTTCAGGAGTACCTCGCTTTTATAGCTATCAGACCCAAAGGGGTCTTAACTGTGAGTAGTAAGAGAGATTTGAGAATTAGCAGTCACACCCGCTGCTTTCCGAAAGTGGTAGAACTTACCTCAGATGAGCCAGGGAGGCGAGCCTCGGACACACATGCATGACAGTGTTTGTAATATATATCAAAGGGAAAGGGAGGGAGAGATTGGTTTATTAAGCTTTCAGCTTTGTCATCCTTGAAATAACAACATAACAACAAGAATAAGGAAGCATGCAACACATTTTATTTCTTAAATGAATTCTGGTGCTAGGCAAAATAGGCCAATAAAATGAAAGAGAAAATGATTTTCAGTTTGTCTCCATTTCTTTTACATAAGATTTATTTTATTGGCATTACTGTGTTGGCTTCATTTAGATTTGCTTGCAAGTTTCTGCTGTGAAACTGCTGTGAAACTCAATCTTCCCAATTAAATAAATTGTAATTTTACAGACTGTAAGTAAAAAACACTAGTTTACCAGGAAGGGGGCAACTGTGCTTTCACTTTTTCATTAAAACCAAGCTAACTGTCTAAAGTACAATAGTAGTCTAAACAAAGTCACAATCTGGACTGGATACAGTATCACTGTCTAAGGAGCTCAGGGCCAATACACAAAATTGAAGGAGGAGACTGAACTGTGTCCAGATTTCACAAATGAACATAAATAAATGGATCTTGTTAAAAGGCTCATATTCTGAAAATCACACAGAGGATGATTTCTTCATTAAACAACCTGCCTCTTGTTTCACGATCAGCTACCTACTGTGTATAGATTTATCTCTGTCCACGGTCATAGGTTTGAGGCTTGGTTATCACATCACTTCCTATTGTCTGTGTCAAGCTGCTTATTGCAGCAATCACAGCTGTTGTTTCAGATGGGAGGATGGATAAAATCAAATTAAAGCATTCCTAATCAGGCAAATCCCATCTGTTCACTTTTAGGTCATATCTTAACTCAGTGTGTTTCTTAGGGATTGGGATCAGAGATGGAACAAACACCACCACATAAAATTAGCTGATGATTCAAGATATTTTAGGTTCAAAGTTTTCACACCTGAAATAATTTGTGGACCATTTTTAAGCCATTTTTATCTGCGGTACACACAGGGAAGTTTAGTATTACAAAGAGTCTCAAACACAATATAATAGTGTCATGCTGTAAAACTTAAAGTGTTAAAACACCATCTGCTGTAAATTCTTGTGAAAAAAGCCGTTGGGATTGCAGAAGGCTCCAGATATGTAGGTATGTGCAGATATTGGTCTGTGTTCTCAGCTGACCTCGGTTGAAACAGTACATGTTATTCTCATGTTATAGCAAAGACAGTTAAAGCATAAAATGTGCTGCATTTCTTTAAAAACAAAGGAAGCATATAGCTACCTACATAAATTTGAGAAGGGTGAGGTATGTAAACTCACCCTGCAGTGAATGTAGAATGATTCTGATGGAATATGCTGTAACTCCTCACAGCCCTCAATTGGAATAATGAATTTAGAAAATGTGTGAATATTACAGACATTAATATGCAAATAAATAAATGTATTGTGAAACATGACAATAAATAAAAAACACAAGTGAGTATAAACAATTGATTTTTTCAGGAAATATACTTTGCATCTTATTACTTTGTGATTATTAATTATTTCTTCATTTATTTTTTCAGTGAGACAGCATGCAACATCAAACACACAATGAAATGAAAACTGTCATTTTCACCAATCAAAGTTGAGAGGGTGCACAGTAGTGAGTGTTTTTTGGTTGGCGAATATTCCTCCATACATTAAGAACCCGAAAGAATTTAAATAAGTACAGCAGGTACATACTGTATGCACAGATTCACAGTACATGCCTATGTTTTTGCAACTGGGGCTTTGCATTGTGCAAATAAAATTGTAAAATAGTGCAGTTTATTCAGTTGACTCCAATGTCACCAGATTCAATAAATTTCAAAGACATATTCTTCTTCAGAGCTAACAACCCAACTGGGAAAAGATTTCTTGTACAAGAGAAAAACAACATTTAGAAAGTCTTGAGACATGAGATTTGTGTGTTAAGGCAGTTGAAACAGCGTTTTCCTGACTTAAGTTTGTAAGAAAGTATTAAAGCTTCCCCAGAAAATGCAATCAATGCCTAGCCGTTCAATATATACTGTACATACATAGTTTGGCAGAAAGATCTTTATATTGCAGAAGCTTCAAAACATTCTCTCTAATTCAGTTGCCTATCTTCCCCCTACATGGGATCCAACAGATGATTACCAGCAGGAGGTAAGTTCTACCATTTCTCTTCCCACCAGCAGAAAAGAATTTCCTCTCAATGCTAACCACCTCATTGTTGAAAACCCACATATATCTATATTGTAGCTTTCCTTGACAGCCTTTTCCTTGCAGACCACTGGTTGAACATCACTCTTCATATTTAAAGATGCTAACCATACTCGTTAGTTGTTTGACAGCATTAGGTTTCAATGTCTCAACTGCTTTATCTTTACCATGGAGATCACCTCTCTATACTCAGTTATTTCATACCATGAAGGTCTCATTGCTCTCAGACAGACATCCAGTTCAAGATCCTCACAAAAACACCCTCATCAGACTGGCAAAACCTGTTCTTACTCTCATGCTCTCTCTTTTGATAACAACTTTGTTCATCAGGTCAGTCGAGTTGCAATGAGTGCTAGAACAGGACCTAGCCATGTCAACATTTTCATCGTCTAGGCTTTGTACTAGACCAGTACAAAAGATATAATGACAATTGTGTTGCTGCTGTCTCTTGCTCCAGAAGCCAGCTACAGTAATTCATTAATGATTGTATTAGTTTTAGTTCATCTCACTGGTTTGCAGTCAACATTTCTGTCACAACTGTATGAATAGTTTCTTCACTGACAGAGGATACCCTTCTCATATTGTGGACAGGACCCTCAATCAAGCCAGAGGTAGACCTTGTAATATCCATTCTAACAGGAACCCCAATAATGAAATCCACATCCTGCTAGTCCTCCCATTCCACCCTAACACTATTTCTCCCCCACAGGTCGTTAAACAAAATTTGTCCATTTTTCAGACCGATCCTTCCACAGGAGCCATTTTTCCTAACCCTCTCCTGATCTTCTTTCAATGATCACCTATCCTATGCAAACCTCTCTTCCACAGTTCACTTCACAGAGGAGAACCACTTTCTTCCCGAAGCACTTTTTGATCTGTAACTGTAGTCACTTTGTCACTTGCAAATATGTCACCAAAAATACCTCAGTATCTGGTCCCTCTGGTAAATTCAATGTGATACAGGCCTCTTATCAGTCTAAAAATTTTATTCACTGCATTTCTTCTAGGAAGTATCCAGATATCTACTTGGGTGAAATAGGGAGACAACTTGCAAACAGTTTCAGAGAGGACTTTCCAGCCATTAAAATTACAGACCTTAGAAAGCAAGTTGTAGAACACTTCATATCCATTGATCATAGCTACACTGAACTTTCCATTTGTGTTTTTTACAGGGCTTCAAGACATTTCATTCATTTCATTTCAAGAAAAATCAGAAGAAGCTAAGCTTATTCTAAGCCTGACATGACATATTTCTCCAGGTCTTAACTTTTCAACTTCTCCCTTCAACATCTCTAATGGCAATTTTTTCCAGCTACTCTCACCTTTTTTCATTTCATCTGCCCTGATGGGATGGAGGAAAACCAGAATACCAGCAGGTTAAACTAATTACTTAAATCTGGTATTGATCTTTTTCTTCTGTTCACTGAGACAGCACTTAGATGTGAGGATCATCTCCTTTTAATACCATACAACGTAGTCTGGTCTTGTTACGAATCTAGTATGGTACTATCTCAGGTTCACTGCAGCTGACCCATGGTGACTGCATAGTAGTTGTTTCACAAGGCTTTATTTATAATTAACATGCTTGACTACTTGATATCAGATGGTGTTACTATTCCCTCTACTTCAGATTCATTTTTTATGTATTTTTTATGTGCTTGATGCATCTCATTGATGATGGTTAATATTTTTTTATTAATTAGATTTAATTATATTTCACATGAAGGGGGCTAATTTATTTTGTGTGCTACAGCTCATCAAATTCTAGTTATGCCACTAGTTTGGTATTTATGAAACTGCTATTAAGAAGCGTTCATCTCCACAGATCACAATGGGCTAAGCACATCCTTTCTTGGAAAAAAAAAGTATGATCTATGTCAGATTTTCTCTTCACCCAACATAAGAAAGACTTTTAGTGGATTACTGATATGCTCAGACGCTGCAGTGCACATGCAACATCAGCATAGCAAACATCGTAGCAACGTCATAAGTGGAAAATTCGACTGCCTTGGATGTATTCTAAGAACCTCACATGTCCTGATGCAGCAGATTGTAAATGTGGCATTCCACTGAGGAACATTTTTTTTTTAATAAAACATAATGGCACAACATAAGCTTGAATTTCACATGTGGTTTCTAAGTTATTAACCAAGTAGCAAAACAAAAACACCATCACAACTATTGACAGAATATATTGTAAATACAATGGTTACTAATCTAATGTTTGTAAAAAAAAACAATTAAAGTTACTGCTGTTTTGATGGTTTAACATCTGATCACTATTCTGTGGAATAAGTAAATCATTTAGCTTCTGGATTTTTTTTTAATCTAGAGTTAATAGGGAAAGCCAGGATGCACACAGTATTGCATACACAGGAATGGTGAGTCTCTTACATGGACAGTTTTTAGGGTGCAGCAGTGGTGTGGCAAGAATGTGGAATTTTTTTATGCAGTCTCCATTTCTATCTTTAGGATGGACGAACCGTTGTTGTAAGATGAATAATGTCATATCCCACTTAAGCTCTGCCCCTTCCACCCAACAGGGTTTCGAAGAGAAGACCACTCAGGTGGATGCATCCTTTGGCCAGAAGGATGCTCCTGTACTTTATTTTTTTTAGTAGTAAAACAGGTTAGAGCACTAAATCTTTTACTGTTTGACATTGATGTTTATTATTTTCAGCAGAGAAAAGCCAAGCAAAATGACACCTTTTATTGGCTAACTAAAAAGATTACAATATGCAAGCTTTCGAGGCAACTCGGGCCCCTTCTTCAGGCAAGATGTAATTATTTACAGCAGAAACAGATGAGTAAGCCTGACTGCTACTGTCTTCAAGAAATTGTTTTAGAGATTCTTGCTCTGATTATGATGTTGATATGCTGTCTGCTCACGCCCAATAAAAGTCTAGCTAAGGGGTGTTTCTCTTTAAACTTTGAGGATTAGTTCTTTTATGGGTTTATTGTGTATTGTGCGTCTTGGTGCTTACCTACTAGTATGAGCAACAGAAGCATATGCCTTGGAAGTGTACAACAATCTGTTAAAAGCTGAACTGTAATTAACAGGACCCAGACAGCTGAGCGTAAGTTTGAACTGAATTATCAGAACTGGTGGGCACGTTGGCAGACAGAAAACAACAGGCTTTAATTCTGTTTGTAGTTATCTCTGTGAACAAGTGCAATTCACTTGCAACTTTACAATAAAAATAATTTTAAAGCTTTTCTTTATTTTTCATGTAGAGAAAAGCCAAGCAAAATGACACCTTTTACTGGCTAACTAAAAAGATTACAATATGCAAGCTTTCAAGGCAACTCAGGCCCCTTCTTCAGGCAAGATGTAATACAGAAACTGGAGTTCCCTGTGTTTATATATACACACTCTAGGACAAGAAACAACATTGGTAAATCTTTAAATGAGAAATTTTAAATGTAAAAAATTAATAGATTTATTCAGGCTACGGTTAATTTAACAAGAGAGAGAAGAACAATGTATGGTCAAGATCTTTGGATAAGATAACTGTTCAACAAAGTCTTTTGAAGTTTGTAATGAGTTTTTCAAAACAATGTGGATCTGTAGACAGGTTGTCTGTCATTCTGAGAGATGTAAACAATCCTCATATCTGGCCATAAAACTCTTGTCTTTATTCAAGCCATGTTGTAATGTATAAAATTTTAGCATAAGTTTAACTTCCCATTCTTTTCTCACTTGCTGTGTTTTGAAGTTGCCCATAAGCACTGTGACTTTAAAGTCACTCTCACAGTGTCCATGGCTGTTGAAGTGAGCCGCTACAGGAACATCTGTGTTGCCGTGTTTAATGTGGAACCTGTGTAAATTCATTCTCTGGCGGAGTGTTTGTCCAGTTTCTCCCACATAGAGTGCAGTGTCAGGACATTTATTTTTCATGTAAAATCGTTTGAATGATGTAAACTTGAAAAGATTGTGATATGAAATTGTAGCAACCATTAAGAGAGTAGCAGACATCATGATCCTTAGTGGGTATGAAAAAACTGATGCATGCTCTACCATCACTTCATGCTGAACTCCTTTCGTTATCAGACTTACTGTATGCAGGGTCTCGTAGAGCCTATCCCAAAAGCGTTAAGTGCAAGGCAGAAACCAACTTTGAACAAGGTACCAGTGTATCGCAGCAAAAGACTTATTTAAAACATAGCTTGAAATAAAGCCAGGAATTAGAAAAAAAAAAAAGCAGGTGGAGGATGCAGCATGTCTGATTTTGGAGTACAGACTGGCTGTGTATTTAATTAGCAGTCCTGAGAACAAGTGAACAGTTTGATCTTACCAGTAGGTCAGACTATCATGCCAATCTTCAGATCTGAAATAATTTGCTAAAAGGTATAAAGTTAGGTGTGGTCCGCGGCTTCAAAAAAAAGAGCCAGTTTTAAATTCATAAAGCCATGTCGCTCTCCATGGGAGCGACTGCACAACCACGGGGAGTTAATGAGGTAGTTGGGGCGAGTCACACTTGCACATGCGGGTGCGATCGTTCTCAATTGTTTCATTGGCTTCCTGCAGTGTGTGATTAAGGCGCTGCACCCACAGAGATGTGTGTGAGTGTACATATATATGGCCAGGCACAAGGAAAGGGGGAGGAATCAAAGACGAGAGGCTCTAGGGGTTAGTTTGCCCCACTGAATATTCGGATGGAGTGTGGCAAACAAGGCAGGTGCCCTCCCTAAGCTTCCGAGGTGCAACCACGTGAGCATGAAGGAAGAAGGAAGGAGAGCCAACCTCGGATGTTCTGGCCATGATGCCTGGAGGCAGCCAAGACAGAGGTCGGCCAAAAGGAATTCGTGGCTGCTGAGTCTCCGCCGGCTACACGAGCAATGGGTGAGCCAGGGAGAATGAGAAGGAGGTCGGCTGAGATCAGGAGGAGTTAGTCTGCATTTTAACCTCGGATTTTTAACGAATTTATTGATTATTTTTATCCCCACTTTTCATAATTTTTATGAATTTATATATGTACTGTTTTTTAGAACACTGCATAATTGACACTTGTTGGTTTTACTTTTGTGTTGACTGTTTTTTTTAATAAAAGCACTTGAGCACTTTTTCCGCCATCCTCTGGCATCATTAGTGACTTGTCCTCATTTGTCAGCTCATATCGGTCATAACCATCGATGGTGTTGGTTCAGCAGACTCCCATGTGGGAAGAGGGAGTCTGTAGGGGACTGGCATCGTCACAGTAGGTTTCACTCTTTTCTGTTGGACTGCTATTTAAAACCTCAGCTCCTCATTGTCAGACAATTCCACCTTACTCCTCGGTACTCCAAAACCAGACACACCACTTCCTCCACCCTTTAACCATGTCCATCTTCCAATCCATGTTTACATCAAGACCCCCAAAGCACTCTGATATCAAGGCTATGCTCCTTGCCGACAAAATGTATATAAAAACAATTACAAGGAAAAGAAGATTAAGAGGTGACATGATTGAAGTGTTTAAAATTATGAAAGAAATTAGTACAGTGGATCAAGACTGTTATTTTAAAATGAGTTCATCAAGAACACGGGAACACAGTTGGAAACTTGTTAAGGGTAAATTTCACACACAAAAAACGATATATATGTTACCGGAAAAGTTTGAAATCCGGCATACTATAGAATGCCTAGGCATTGTATATAATGCCTAAAACTAGCCGGCAATGTATGAAACGATTCATATTTCACACATTTCCTAGGCATTCTATAGAATGCCAAATGAGAAACCGGCAAAGTATGAAATACATCTCCGATTCGTTTCGAATATCACGTGGCAAGGCATGTGACTTTTAACGCACGCCTCAGGCTTAGAATTTGTCAGTTGCACTTTGCGGTTTGTTCGGGAGTGTCAAAATACGCAATTTTACTTAAATTTGTTCAACAAAAAATTAGTTTTTTACTGTGCTCCATGAAAATGGAGGAGCAAGCTGTAGTGTTGGAGAAGGAGTCATGGTCTATAGACATGAAACAACGATTCAACGATGAACTGTCCAAAATTCGAGTTAATGCTGCAAAAAACAGTATTTTCTTAAACGAAACTACTTACCAGAAGTTAATAAATGATGTACAAAAAGCCAAAATGACTACTAAGAAGGAACCCAGGAACTATTGGTTGCTGAATCGCTATGATGTGATGATTGTAGAAAACAAAAGTAAACTCATTTATCCTGTTAAAGAAGGCGTCAGTACTATACAGTATTACGTCACGGACTCAGAGTTATTTCACGTACTTCATGAAGCTCATTTGGCTATTGGACACGGAGGACGTGATAGAATGTTGAAAGAACTTTCAACCAAATACAAAACGTTACACGTCATGATATTGAACTGTACATCCACCTTTGTGAACCTTGCCAGAAAAAACAGAAAGGTATTAAAAAGGGCATTGTTGTGAAACCTATGATTTTTTCCGAATTTAATTCCCGTTGTCAGGTAGATCTTATTGACTTTCAGTCTCAGCCAGATAGAGAATACAAATTTATTATGGTGTACCAAGATCATCTCACAAAATTTGTGATTCTGAAGTCTCTAATGTCAAAAAGAGCTGAAGAAGTAGCCTACAACCTAGTGGACATATTCTCGTTGCTTGGAGCGCCATCTATATTACAGTCTGACAATGGTTGGGAATTTGCCAATAATGTGGTGACCAGCTTGAAGGAGTTTTGGCCAGCACTGAAGATCGTCCATGGGAAGCCTCGCCATTCACAAAGCCAGGGTATTGTCGAAAGAGCTAATAAAGATATCGAAAATATGCTCTGTACTTGGATGCAGGACAACAAATTTGACCGCTGGAGTGAAGAACTGCGTTTCGTTCAATTTATGAAAAATAGAGCTTATCATTCTGGGATCAAAACAACACCATACGAAGCTCTTTTTGGCTGCAAACCGAAAGCAGGGCTTACAACGTCTTTTCTACCAGAAGATGTTTTAAAAGACATAACTACAGAGGAGCAGCTAGAAAAAGTAATAGAAAGCGTCCAAACAATGGAAAAAGGTGAAACTAATTAGATTATGCAAGAAAAAGAGTCTGTTTTAAAAAACATGGATGAGATTATAGTAATCCCTCCTCCATCGCGGGGGTTGCGTTCCAGAGCCACCCGTGAAATAAGAAAATCCGCGAAGTAGAAACCATATGTTTATATGGTTATTTTTATATTGTCATGCTTGGGTCACAGATTTGCGCAGAAACACAGGAGGTTGTAGAGAGACAGGAACGTTATTCAAACACTGCAAACAAACATTTGTCTCTTTTTCAAAAGTTTAAACTGTGCTCCATGACAAGACAGAGATGACAGTTCCGTCTCACAATTAAAAGAATGCAAACATATCTTCCTCTTCAAAGGAGTGTGCGTCAGGAGCAGAGCATGTCACAGAGATAGAGAAAAGCAAACAAATCAATAGGGCTGTTTGGCTTTTAAGCATGCGAAGCACCGCCAGTACAAAGCTGTTGAAGGCGGCAGCTCACACCCCCTCCGTCAGGAGCAGGGGGAGAGAGGGAGAGAGAGAGAGAGAGAGAGAGAGAGAGAGAGAGAGAGAGAGAGAGAGAAAAACAAAGTCAAAAATCAATACGTGCCCTTTGAGCTTTTAAGTATGCGAAGCACCGTGCAGCATGTCGCTTCACGAAGCAGCTGCACACAGAAGGTAGCAACGTGAAGATAATCTTTCAGCATTTTTAGACGAGCGTCCGTATCGTCTAGGTGTGCAAACAGCCCCCTGCTCAATCCCCCTACGTCAGGATCAGAGAAAGTCAGCGCAAGAGAGAAAGAGAGAAAAGTAAGTTGGGTAGCTTCTCAGCCATCTGCCAATAGCGTCCCTTGTATGAAATCAACTGGGCAAACCAACTGAGGAAGCATGTACCAGAAATTAAAAGACCCATTGTCTGCAGAAATCTGAGAACCAGCAAAAAATCCGCGATATATACTTAAATATGCTTACATATAAAATCCGCGATGGAGTGAAGCCGCGAAAGGCGAAGCACGATATAGCGAGGGATTACTGTATAGTCGACAGTGGATTAAACCAACATGATGAAGACATGCTTACCAAAGAGATTTCCGTTTCTGATACCTGTTGTGTGTGTTTAAAGGAAATGAGTGATGCACTTGCATGCAAAAAGTGTCGTCAAAAAATTCATACCTTCTGTGGCCATGCAGGTAAAGATGATGAAATGGATATTTTGTGCACCCTTTGTTTCAAAACTGAAAATGCTACTGAAGGTAAAATAAATTCTAAAATCAATCTGGAAATACAAGCCAAAAAAACGAAAATGAATTCGGAAAAAAATTTCCCACTGCTTCTTTGGGAAGTACTGTGCGAGTTTCTATTCCTGACGTTGACAAGGGGCGAGGTGGTTCGCGCAATATATTGGCAGTTGTAATGAGTGTGACAGACGATGGTTTCTACCGACTTGGAACTTCTGAAGGAATTTTAAAACAAGTATATGCGAGATCACAATTCACTTTATGCCCTAAGAACTTGCTTAGAATTGAAGATATTCCTGACCATGAAATTCCTCTCCGGTCAGTTGCAATTGCTCAGTCCAGTGGAAGCGGCCAAGGATTCGTCAAATGTATGTGTAAAACAAAGTGCCAAAATATGAAATGTCTTTGCGTGAAAAATGTAATGAAATGTAATTCAAAATGTCATTCAAGCCTACCATGTTGCAACAAGTAGGTTAATTTTAATTTCTTATTTTTTATATGAAAATTTTGTTTCCCTTAATAAGAAAGGCATAAATTTTGTTTTGTACAACTTTCATTTTTCTTTATGTATTTTGAATAAATTTTTTTTAATGGCACTCTCATTATTTTTTCAGAATAACATTTGTATTTTTGAGGAATGCACATCATTTATATAATAGCCTTATCAGCACCTTTTTTCATACTTTGCCTAAATAGCATTTGTCATTCTATAGAATGCCTAGGTATTATATACAATGCCTAGGGAAAGTGTGTAATAATTCTCATATTTCATATATTGCCTAAAAATGCCGGGCATTATTTACAATGCCTAGGTATTCTATAGAATGCCGGCTTTTCATACATTGCCGCTAACATATATAAAAACGAATAAGCTTCCAAGTACAGTGGAACCTCGGTTCACGAACGTCTCGGAACACGTACAAATCGGTTTACGACTAAAAAGTTTGCCAAACTTTTGCATCTGTTCATGACCACACACTCGGTATACAAACAAGCAAGTTTCCCTTTCGGTTTGTATGTGTTCAGTCTCTCCCTGTGCATTTCCTGTGCAGCGAGCAAGAGAGCGCGACACACACACGAGAGAGACACACACACACACACAGGCGGGACAGAGAGAGAGACACACACACACACACACAGGTGCGCGCGAGAGAGAGAGACACACACATAGGCAGCACGACAGAGACACACACACAGGTGAGCAAGCGAGAGAGAGGGCTGGACGCATAAGGTAGAGAAGGCAGTTAAAGAATGCACTGGGCTTGTTTTTGTTTTCACTTCTCTTTACAGCGATTGGTTCGTAGCGTGCATTGTTGCAATGTTACTTTTCTTGGTGGTTTATTAAATTACGGATTTTTTCAAATGTTCATTTTTTCCCCTGTGCTTAAAACTCATTAAAAAAAAAAAAAAAAAAAAAAGTGTTTTTAGCCAGCGGTTGGTAGCGCTATAGCGTGAACTATTGCAGTGTTAGTTTTCTCTGTTGTTCAAGGTTTTCTCAGTGTTATTCAATGTTTTTACATTTAGTTTACTATTACGCTGTGCATTCTATGGTTTCATTAACTATATGTGTGCTTATATATATATATATATATTTACATACAGTTTGTATGGTCTGGAACGGATTAATTGTATTTACTGTACATACAATCCTATGGGGGAAATTACTTCGGTTCACAACCAAATCGGGTTACGAACAGAGTTTTGGAACGAATTATGGTCGTGAACCGAGGTTCCACTGTAGTGTGGTAGACAGTGATAAGACTTTCAAAACTTGACTTTTGTTGTTTTTTTGGATGAAGTAGTGGATCAGAATGGCCTGTTCTCATCTACATTGTTCTAATATTCTAAAAAGTTTTACTCTAAAAAAAGATAGTCATTAAAAACCTCTATATGAAAATGTATGTCATCTGTTATCTGCATTCTGAAAAAATTGTGCCAGCCAAAAAACCTAAAGGACTGACAAACTACAAATTACATTTTAATATGAATCCAATCTCCACTGTAGGTGAACATTACAGAAAAGAAACCTTGCACCTGCCCTACTTTCCACACCTGCTGAATGATGTACATGCCATTTATAACATTTGCATGCACAATTAATGTGCCAGTAGGATATTGTTGCATCCATAAATGTGACAGAGAAACCAGATGAGTCAGTTGGTGTCATGACATCTTTGTGGACTGTTTTGCTTTTTCTAGGACGTTCTGTGGTTGACCAGTCTCTTTTGTACTTGGCCAGAGTTTGGCTAGTGATCTTGCACTTCACAATTCAACTTACGGATGGCCATAATGGGTGTAAATTTTCATTCTACTAATTCGTTTAATCAGAGTTTGATTTGTGCATTTTTTGAAACTCATTAATTTCCCAGCTTCCAAATTCATGTGCTCACTGTATGGTGGTTCTTTATTCTGTAAACATTTATTAAAGCTGAGTCCAATTCACAAAGTTTTCACTGCAGAATTATATATATGTACTATGATCACTGTATAAACCATTTTCATTTGTTTTTAATATCATATATAATCATTAATGATTTTAACTTTAAAAATAATTAAAAATCAAAACTAATATGGCAAAAAATAAAGTGTCCTGCAGAGAAGCCACAAATTCATTGTCCCCTGAAAAAGAATAATTTTTCACATCAATAAAAAGTGTGTGTGTCCATCTGGTTGCTCTGTGATTTCCAGATGACAGAGACATAGCAACTGAATGGATACATTGCACTGCAAATGTTAACACTGAATAAAGAGTAACTTCCAGATGGACAGAAATCAGCTTATCCACCTTAATAAAAGGAGAAATGTCTGTGTGTCTCTGTAACTGTGTGTCCTTCTGGGTTCTATGTCTCTGTCACTCCAACAGATTATGCATCATACATATTTGCTGTAATAAAATGCATTACATGTATCATTTCAACAGATGGTGCATCACAAATATTTGTAGTACTACAAATGTTTGTGATGCAATATCTGTTGGAATGACAAATGTAATGCATTTCATTAGTATATACATATTGCAAAATACATTCCAATAAGATTGTGCACTGCAAACATTAGCACTGAGATCTATGGTGAGTGCTTAAATTTCAGTCCATCTTAGATGGGTTGCACAACTAGTGAAAATAATAAAAAGAAATGAATCTGTGTGGAAAAACATGTTATGCTGTTAATACAAAACACTGATAACTTTTATGCCTCTACTTATTTCAAAATTCACAGATCTTTAAAATAAATGGGAAAATAGGAATTTAAACAACTGTTGGGCTCGATTACAGTCAAGGCTTGGCATTTGATTAAGATATGAATTACAGTGAATACCTGCAGTGCTCTCTGAACTGACTTTAACAGTCCAGCTCTAATGGATCCTCACTATAAACATATTTGGCCAGTTAGACTGATTGACAGCAACAGCATGATTGAAGTTAACAGCATGAGTTATACTCACATTGCAGAAGCTTTGTGTCTATGAGAAGCTCCAGAGCTAGAAGCACCACAACAAGAAGTACACAAGCCACCAGGAAACAGTTCAACCCGGCACTGAGCAGGAACACATGCCAGACTGCAGCCCGTCGCCCACAACATGGCTTCAACCAGTTTGAACTAAAGATAACAGGGAAAGAAGAGGAAACAGGGAAAGGAGAGAAAAAGAAAAAAGCAATATTAAACACTGAGCTTGGTAACTGGTGCAGGCCTGGTAGCCATTATATTCCTATCTGTACTGTATATAACTTATTATGCTCTTTCTTGTTCTTGCTCTCTGTTGTTTGGTGAGGGACTAGAATGGGATTAATTGATGGAGCACTCAAAGCATAACCATGTCTTTCTATTCTATGCTGATACCTTAAAAACAACATTAAAAAAGACTAAACAGAATTTATGTGAAGGAGGGAGATGGCAGTGGAGAACAAATCACTAAAACAACTGGTACAGAAAGGCAAGAAACACATGGAATGTTATTACTCCAATCCCCATCCCAATCTTTTTTCTGACATTCTTTAGTTGCAAGCATATTTAAAAATTGTTCTTCATTTCCAGATCAAACTCACATTGCAGAAACTTTGTGTCTATGAGAAACTCTATATTTAGAAGCACCATAACAAGAAGAACAGAAGCCATCAGGAATCAATTCAACTTAGTGCTCAGTAAAAAGGCATTCCAGACTGTGGGCCATTGGCCACAAGGTGGCTTCAGCTAGATCACCCGGTTTGTGGGTGATCATCTGATCCCATGTGTTATGGTTTCCCAAGGAAAGAGCCTTTCTTTTTTCTCTTCTTTTAAATTGGGTCTTCCCTATTCTGATTAGCTTGTTCTGTTTAAGTCGTATTTCTACTGAATCGTTTTTTTACTTACTATGTATTCCTTGTTTCTTTAGTGTGATTCATTTAGATAATGTTATTTGTTAAGTTGTTGGTCAAAACCCCTGATTATGCAATCTACAATGTTGTGATTAGGCAGTACACAAGGGATAAATGAAGTGGCTGAAGCCATTGCCTTTTGCAGTGACATTAGTTTTCTAAATTGTGCTGCCTGTTCCCTTTGTGTTAATTATTTTTCAAATTGCTTTTGTTGCTTTAAATTTGGATTTTGAATATTTGCATTATTGGCCATGTTATTTCAGATTTTTTTTTTTCATTTAGCCAGTTGCTTTTGCACAGAACCCATAGGCGTCAAGCAAAAAAAAAAATCTGTTCAAACAAATTAGTAACTCGTTTACATAACTCATTCGAACAAATTACATAACAATCGAATTAATTGGTAATAAGTTTGAACAAATTAGTAACTCATTTGAATTAAGTATTAACTTGTTTGAATGGATTTTTAAAATTTTTTTCCAACTCTTATTTCAGTAAGAGTCCCATTCCATATTAATTCATTTGAGCAGATTTTTATTATTTTCCCCCTTGCAGTCCAGTTCTTATTACAGAGCCTGTATGATTTTCCTGGCATACAGTTCAGTGAACTGTAAGTGAACTGTAGGGTGTGTGTTAAAATCAGTGAACTGGAAGAGGAACTCGTTCGAAGACCACCGTAGTTGAAACGGTTCTTCTGAGGAGTCCTGAAATGAGTTTCAAATGGAGGAGAAATTATGAGAATGGATTTATGGAATTTTCTCCAAGACTGTGATTTTTCCGGTTGTGGTAGATTGTGGTAGAAACATTAATAGGGGAATAGGGGAAAAGGTAAGTTAAAAATCTTGTCGATTGGCACTGAACAGTGTAGAATTTTTAAATCCTCCACCATTATACCAGTCCCCAAAAGATCGGACACATCTACTCTAAATGACTTCAGGCCAGTGGCACTCACACCAGTCGTCTATGAATGTCTAGAAAAATTGGTTCTCACGCACATCAACCATATGGTCCTGGACACTGTTGACCCCCTCCAGTTTGCCTACTGCCCCAATCGATCAGTGGATGATGCGGTAGCAATAGCCCTACATCACATTTTGCAACACCTGGAAAGTAGCAGAACGTATGCCAGAATGCTTTTCCTGGACTACAGTTCTGCTTTCAATACTATCTGCCTGGGAAAAATGATCAAGAAGCTGACAGACCTCGGCATCCCAACTCCCACCTGCAACTGGATCGTAGACTTCTTGACAGATAGACCACAGGTGGTGAGAATGGGAGGTCTACTGAGCTCATAGTTAGCACAGGATCCCCACAGGGCTGTTGCCTTAGCCCCAAACTTTTCACTCTGTACACTTATGACTGTGTCTCCACCCCGGACAACACCACTGTCATTAAATATGCTGATGATACTACCATCTTGGGGCTCATCAAGGGGGGGGGAATGAGTCAGGGTACAGGACCCTTGTAAACAACATTCTTGTCTACGGAGAGGAGAATGACCTCATCCTCAACATAGACAAGACCACAGAAATAATATTGGACTTCAGGAAGAATCCTCCCCCTCTACAGCCTCTTATCATCAAAGGGACTGAGGTGGAGAGGGCCAACAGCCACAGATTCCTGGGATTGCAAGTTACATCAGACCTGAGCTGGACTCTTAACACCACAGCCACAGTGAAAAAAGCCCAGCAAAGGCTATATTTTATTAGGTTGCTCAGGAAAGCTGGCCTGAACCATCGCCCTCTCACCCAGGCCTACAGAGGACTGATAGAGAGTATTCTCACCGTAGGCATCACTGTCTGGTATGGGAACACCACACAGGCAGAGAGGAAGGCTTTGCAAAGAGTCATAAAGACTGCGGAAAGGATCATAGGGACAAAACTTCCTTCTATGGACTTTATGAGGGAATTATCAGGGAGTCACTCCATTCAGCTCACTCTCTGCTCAGAAACAAGAACTGTATGTACAACCTGAGACACAGCAGAGTGGACAGCATCATCACTCACAAAACAAGGTTTTTCAATAAGCTTTTTCCCTGCCACAGTCAGACTGATGGCAAAACAAAATTATTGAATATGTGTAATACACCCACACTACCTCACTTCACTTGTCATTTACAGTTAGGTCCATAAATATTTGGACAGAGACAACTTTTTTCTAATTTTGGTTCTGTACATTACCACAATGAATTTTAAATGAAACAACTCAGATGTAGTTGAAGTGCAGACTTTCAGCTTTAATTCAGTGGGGTGAACAAAATGATTGCATAAAAATGTGAGGCAACTAAAGCATTTTTTTAACACAATCCCTTCATTTCAGGGGCTCAAAAGTAATTGGACAAATTCAATAACTGGAAATAAAATGTTTATTTATAATACTTGGTTGAAAACCCTTTGCTGGCAATGACAGCCTGAAGTCTTGAACTCATGGACATCACCAGATGCTGGGTTTCCTCCTTTTTAATGCTCTGCCAGGCCTTTACTCTAGCAGCTTTCAGTTGCTGTTTGTTTGTGGGCCTTTCTGTCTGAACTTTAGTCTTCAACAAGTGAAATGCATGCTCAACAGGGTTGAGATCAGGTGACTTGACTTGGCCATTCAAGAATTTTCCACTTCTTTGCTTTAATAAACTCCTGGGTTGCTTTGGCTGTATGTTTTGGGTCATTGTCCATCTGTATCATGAAACACCGCCCAATCAATTTGACTACATTTAGCTGGATTTGAGCAGACAGTATGTCTCTGAACACCTCAGAATTCATTCAGCTGCTTATGTCCTGTGTCACAGTGCCACTGGCAGCCATGCACGCCCAAGCCATCACACTGCCTCCACCGTGTTTTACAGATGACGTGGTATGCTTTGGATAATGAGCTGTTCCACGCCTTCTCCATACTTTTTTCTTGCCATCATTCTGGCAGAGGTTGATCTTGGTTTCATCTGTCCAAAGAATGTTTTTCCAGAACTGTGCTGGCTTTTTTAGATGTTCTTTAGCAAAGTCCAATCTAGCCTTTCTATTCTTGAGGCTTATGAGTGGCTTGCACCTTGCAGTGTACCCTCTGTATTTACTTTCATGCAGTCTTCTCTTTATGGTAGACTTGGAGATCAATATGCCTACCCCCTGGAGAGTTTTGTTCACTTGGTTGGCTGTTGTGAAGGGGTTTCTCTTCACCACGGAAATAATTCTGTGATCATCCACCACTGTTGTCTTCTGTGGACGTCCAGTTCTTTTTGTGTTGCTGAGTTCACCAGTGCTTGCTTTCTTTCTCAGGATGTACCAAACTGTAGATTTTGCCACTCGTAATATTGTAGCAATTTCTCGGATGGGTTTTTTCTGTTTTCGCAGCTTAAGGATGGCTTCTTTCACCTGCATGGAGAGCTCCTTTGACCGCATGTTGTCTGTTCACAGCAAAATCTTCCACGTGTAAGCGCCACACCTCAAATCAACTCCAGGCCTTTTATCTGCTTAATTGATAATGACATAACGACGGACTTGGAAACACCTGCCCATGAAATAGCCTTTGAGTCAATTGTCCAATTACTTTTGAGCCCCTGAAATGAAGGGGTTGTGTTAAAAAAATGCTTTAGTTGCCTCACATTTTTATGCAATCGTTTTGTTCACCCCACTGAATTAAAGATGAAAGTCTGCACTTCAACTGCATCTGAGTTGTTTCATTTAAAATTCATTGTGGTAATGTACAGAACCAAAATTAGAAAAAAATTGTCTCTGTCCAAATATTTATGGACCTAACTGTAAATGACGAGTGAAAAATGTGCAATATTTTAACTGTGCAATACCTACAATATATTTCATTTTTTTGTGTAGAAATTACCACCTTTCTGTATAATTTTTTTTTTAATGTTTTACTATGACTCGGACAGAGCTCTGCACAAGAATTCCACTGTGCTTTGACTGTTGGTTTTATGCACAAATGGCAAATAAAAGAACCTTGAGCCTTGAATAGACTGATACTATTGGCTGTCTGTAATCTTCTGGTTCCAATTCACTGAACTGCATACCAGGAAAAAAAATAGCTAAAAAATTTAAATAATCAGTTTGAATGAATTACGTAATTCATTCAAACAAGTTAATAATTTGTTCAAATAGATTAATAATTTGTTCCAACGTACTTTTTTTTTTTCCTGACACCTACAGGGCTCCGTACTTTTGGCTTCCTTTTAGCACATTTCTTTTAAATTTTTATTCTTTGTATTTTTACTACTTACTTTATTTTGTATTTTAGTTTTTTTAAATACATTTTTTTATCTCTATTTAATTAGGTTTTGGTTAAGAAATTATTATTTTTTTAATTTAGTTAATAAATTTGACAGTTAAATGTTTTGTTAGTGTGTCTCTGATTGTTCATGATCTCCTTGCCTTTTTGGCATGCATTCTGTTGCAAATCACAACATCATGGCACTTGCAAATTACCATTATTCTAAAACTTTAGTAGAACAACGAAAATTCTAAATGGCTGTTTGATTCTTAAGAACAATGTCTTGAATAAAATTGAGAATACTTGCTGAAAACACATTATGGGCCTAAAGTCTGAATGAAAAATGTCAGGCTCAATTGTAGGGTTTTTGGGTTTGCAAAGTCCTTCATGTACATTGTAATAGATCATAGCTAGAACTATCAAGGAAAGCGCTCATGACTGTGGTGGTGACATGTAAAATGGCAGGACAGGACAAATTCTGGAATCTGCCTATAACTTTGTAAGAAATGTAAACCTTGTGTCCTAAACTTAGTAGGCAAAAGGTGAAGCGACTCCCAGCAGATAAGAAGAGAGAGGAAGTGAAAGAAAGTGAAAAAAGATGATTATTGTAATATATTTTAAAACCATTAGTATAATGATAGAAGTTGGCTAGACTGATTTATTTGGCCTTCAGTTTGGTTTTAATTGCCGATACTGGAAAGGCATTCTTCACACTCCCAATCAAACCATTACAAAGTTTTAGGCCCTTAAAGAGTATTTCTAAAGTTGGTAAAATTTTCCACAATGGAGTTCATTGTCATAATTATCAGACTAGAAATTTCATAGTATGCTTTGTGTAAAAGGCGCTATGTAGGCGCCTGACCCGACACAGACTCACAACGGAGGCCAAGAAGTTTTATTTTTCTTCACCTGTGGGGCACGTCTTCCCCGTGACCCCCACAGGCACAACACAGTCCCACACGTAGACAAACACAATTACAAACACTCTTCTCTGGCACCACCACTCCTCCTCCTCCTCCTGACTCTGGCCATTGAGTGGTGGTTGCTGAGCCCTTTTATAGTCCACCTGGAAGTGCTCCAGGTGGTTGATTGCCAAGTTCCGGCTGCACTTCTGGGTGTGGCGAATACTCTGCCCATACGGGCCTCAGGAGTCCCACTTGCAGCACCCCTTGGCCACGCCTGCAGGACCCAACAGGCTGCACCCAACTCCAATTCCCATGGAGCCCTGCAGGAAACCAAGGCACCGCTACAACCCAGGGGGGCGGCCATCTAGCGTCCAGGGGGAGGTATTGCACAGTTCATGGCTGCTCCCCCTGAACATATAACAAAGGGGCGTCACGGCCGGGCGTGGACCCCGGCCATCTGCCACATTTGATATATGTATTCCTATAAAAATATTAATAAATATATAATGTTAAGTATCATAGTACATAATGTATTAAATACATAATGTCAAGTATCACCACTGTTTGATTGTAATGCTTTTGCTGGCTGCATCTTTGCTGTCCTTATTACCTTAGATAATGGTATGACTTCTGCAGTGTCCTGCTTGTGTCCAGCATGCACATACTTATTACTGATTCTTTAGCAGTCAGAGCAGCAAACAAATGCAGTTACGTTGTCAGCATTTCCTGCTCTTTAACAAGAGGTGACAACAACTTTATGATGATAACTTTCAAATCAGAAAGTTTGCTGGTAATACTTTGCATTAAGTGTCTGTAATTACACTGTAATTACTGAGTAATTATTCATATAATTACAGTGTGCCTATTGTCACACATGCGTGATTAGGGGGCAGCCGAAGGGCTCAACGAAGCGCGACAGAACAAAGACAGCAGTACTGGAACCGAGTACTAACCTCTCTCTCTCTCTCTCACTCTATCTCATCCAGCAGAAAACCAGAAGACTAAGATCTGCATCTTTGGGAAAACTACCAGAATGTCTCCATAAGACCATCTCATTTCCGCACTCCCCACAACGACTGGTTACCTGCCATCCCAACCCGATGACGTCACCTCCAGCTTCCGTTTCTAACGTCATCTCAGTCTTCATCATCATTTCCTCTGTACATCACTTCCTGACAATTCTGTATAAAGTTCTGTCATTTCCTGCCTTCATTGTCCCATTGTGTCTCTTTCTGTTTGTTACAGTCTGAATTGACCACTCGGACCAGCATACACTATACGGGGAAACGCCCCCAAACTTTTATGAGAATTGCTGTCTCTTTTCTGTTGTTACACCATGTGTTATTACCCTGTACTTAATGTGTAATTCAATGTAATGCTATAGCTATGTACTCAATTGTAATTTTTATTCCATAATTTATATAATTACAGCATAGGACACTTAGTGTTACCAGTTTGTTTTTTTGAATTTGCACAGGGGCAAAAGAGCAAAACAAAAAAGGAGGGTGCTAATTTAAAATGAAGAGGAGTGGGAGACATGAACACTTAGTCTGCAATGAATACCTAATTATTCAGTACATTTGGATTAACCCAAATCTGCATTCCTTGTCAAGAAATACAGGGCTGAGAGTGGGCTTGGACAATGCCTGAAGAAGTTGAAGCCAAAGGTCTGAATTGTGCCACTGTGATCTGTGAAGTTTATCTAATACTACATGATTTTACTCAAAACTGAGGCCATGAATTGACACAGCTGAAAATTATGCATACCAGCTGACAGAGGGAACCTGACAAGGGAGATTGGAAAAGACAAGTGGAGACAACTCAGGCAGGCTATTACAAAGTGCTGATGTGCTCCCTGTTTAATGATGATCAATATATGGCCAGGGGCTACTGTCTGCTATTTAGAGTTTCCCTGTGAATTAATCCTATGTTTGGCAAATGCAAATTCTTATTTTGGAACCTGAGAAAAGTATAAAGCTCCAGCAACTGCATTGCACTTTAGAGATCACCTACGGATGGATGGAAGACTTTGCTCCTGCCCGTAACTAGGAAACATGCCTCCCACACTCCTGAAGTAGCCAGAGTCGAATACAGGAACCCCATAACTGCACGCATTTGCTTTGAAAATTGTATAATTGTGAGTGTCCAGCCGATATTGAAAGAAGCTAAGTGTATTCCTTCTTTAGAGTTATTTTTTTTTTTTCATCATTTTAGAATCACCGTTATACCGCTAGGGAAGTATATAAACATGCCCAGCTGTGGGACAAACATCTAAAGCAGGCATGTCAAACACGTGGCCCCCGGGCCGCATGCGGCCCGCAACAGAAATCTGTGCGGCCCGCATGACAGATCCTAGTTAGCACTCAACTTGTACAAAATGATTACTATCATTTGTGATTGAATCATTCTGCATCTTCGTTGTTACTTATTGACTTTTCTTACTTCTGCCTTCTGCCGAAAGTGCGTTTCCCATGGCATTATGGTATCGGAAACGTCATCTGCTAGTATAGCAACGAGCCTTGTCCAAAGTTAATGAGCCGCAGCATCACAACTGAAGTGTTTATTAACATATTTTTGTGATTTTGAGTTTGTAAAATTATTGTAGGTCAGGTGGCTTTTTGCATATCGGCTTATTTTACAATATAAACTTTGAAGTAAACTTAGTAAAGTAAAATTTGATTTTTGGAGGATTTGTTTTCCAACTTGAATTACTGAGCATTTTCGTGATTTCAGTTCACACAAACAGGGCATTGCGCTGTTCTCTTACAACGTTGAGAATGCGCCTGAGAATATCCAAATGGAATTGATTGAAGTGCAGTCAGATTCTATTCTGAAGGCAAAATACAACGAAGTTGGTGTGCCAGGCTTGTATACTTGCCTGCCACCCTCGTATCTGCAGATCCGTAAGTTGGTATCGAGAGTACTGTCAATGTTCGGAAGCACTTACCTTTGTAAGCAATTGTTTTTGTTAATGAAAGCTACCAAAACCCCACATCGCTCAAGACTTACCGTCGAGCACTTTTCATCCCTCATAAAAGTTGCAGCTGCACAAGATTTCAAGCCTGATATTGACGAACTGGTTACTAACAAGAGATGCCAAGTGTCGGGACAAAAGAAATAAATCTCACACTGTAAAGCTCCTATATAATCAATGAATATAATATAATGAATATCAATAATCAAGACACTATATAAAAGCGGTCGGGATTGTCCTTCCGTCCCATGAGTGCAAAGCGTAGCGGTATTCCGCTTATCACAGACTTACTACTTGCGGTATGAAGCGACGCGATGTGAGCAGAGTTCTGGTGCTCCCATCGTTCCCTTGCTTTTGTGCGCGATGCGCTGGAAAAATAGACAAAATTATGTCTCTGGAAATAATTAATGTTGATGGAGTATAAATGCCTCACCGTGTATATCAGGGGAGATGGTGCTTGCTTATTCTCATCTATAGCTTATTTAGTGCATGAAACTCTGTCTTTAGCGGTACAGATTCAGGCTGACATTGTACGACATGTTTTAAGTAATTGGTCAAGGTTTCAGCCATTTACAATGATGCCATCAGGAATCTCTTATACAAATGAGCTTCAGTATCTCACTGAAATGTCAGTCTCAAACTTATGGTACCATTTCTGAGCTAATGGCAGCGGGAGAGTTGTTCCTCTATGAGTTTCAAGTATATTATTATGGAGTCCTACACTCCAAGTTTGGACAGGCACTCGAGGGGATAAAAAAAACTTAGGTTTTTGGGAGATGTTATGAATGGGCACTTTGATGTTCTCATTCCCTACACTTACATGCCTGATGTACACATGGAGCGCACACAAATTGAGGATAAAAGTCGGTCGCCTTAGAAGGCGGGTGAGCCTAGTAATATAATAAGGACCTAGCTAAGAGGTTAAGACTCTAAAGTTTAAAGAAAAGCCATTTTTTTCCATGCAGTCTCCATACAACAGTGTAGAATTAAACTTTAAGTGTTACATTTTTTAAAGTTTTCAGTATTGGAAAGAAAGCTACAGTAACTTTGTATAATAGTATAATAGTATTTGTTACAGTACGGCCCGCTGACGCACGTATGGCAGTCGAAGCGGCCCACCAATGGTAGGGAGTTTGACATGCCTGATCTAAAGTACTCGCAACGCATATATAAGAATATCGCAATTGTGTGAGAAGGAAGGAGCCATGGTCTGTGCCATATGCACATACTAATTCAACCGAACACACATTTACCTGAGACACAGTACAAGTGAGATTCAAGGCAAATGCTAAGAGTGCCAGAGAGCTGCCTGAATCATGGCTATCAAATGAAAATGGCAACAGACACTCAGACATGAACCCCGTATACGCAGTGTTAAAAAGGAGAACATCCAAATAATGAAAAGACTTTAAGACCAACACCCTCTGTTGTCATAATGTGCAAAAGTTCGCTGACGACACTGCTATTGTGGGCTGCATCAGGAGTCAGCAGGGGGAGAAGTATAGGAACCTAATCAAGGACTTTGTTAAATGGTGCGACTCAAACCACCTACACCTGAACACCAGCAAAACCAAGGAGCTGGTGGTGGATTTTAGGAGGCCCAGGCCCCTCCTGGACCCCATGATCATCAGAGGTGACTGTGTGCAGAGGGTGCAGACCTATAAATACCTGGGAGTGCAGCTGGATGATAAATTGGACTGGACTGCCAATACGGATTCTCTGTGCAAGAGAGGACAGAGCCGGCTATACTTCCTTAGAAGACTGGCGTCCTTCAACATCTGCAATAAGATGCTGCAGATGTTCTATCAGACGGTTGTGGCGAGCGCCCTCTTCTACGCGGTGGTGTGCTGGGGAGGCAGCATTAAGAAGAAAGATGCCTCACGCCTGGACAAACTGGTGAGGAAGGCAGGCTCTATTGTTGGCATGGAGCTAGACAGTTTGACATCTGTGGCAGAGTGACGGGCACTGAGCAGGCTCCTGTCAATCATGGACAATCCACTGCATCCACTAAACAGTATCATCTCCAGACAGAGGAGCAGCTTCAGCGACAGACTGCTGTCACTGTCCTGCTCCACTGACTGACTGAGAAGATCATTCCTCCCCCAAACTATGCGACTCTTCAATTCCACCCAGGGGGGTAAACGTTAACATTATATAAAGTTATTGTCTGTTTTTACCTGCATTACTATCAATCTTTAATTTAATATTGTTTTTTGTATCAGTAAGGTGCTGCTGGAGTATGTGAATTTCCCCTTGGGATTAATAAAGTATCTATCTATCTATCTATCTATCTATCTATCTATCTATCTATCTATCTTAAAGAAGGGCAATCCCATTTTCTGAAAAGTATGATTTCATTTCACAGCATGTGTCTGTCTTTTTTTGTGTTTTCTTAGAAACAATAGGTGCAGTGCTATTTATATTCTTCATCTTGTTTAGTTATTATGTTCATTAAGAATTACTTCTGAATACTTTTTGACTAATAAAGTTTTTATTTTTTGTCCGGTGCCTGACTCACCTGTATGAGAAAACCATCACATAAGATGTATCGATCAACTCCTCTTGATATCAAGTTATGCAAAATGTCAAGATTTTGGTGTTCCTGCCTATTTTTGGCCATCTAGACCCAAAAAACACATTTTTATGTAATTTTTAACCAAGAAATTATACCTTAATGAAGAGAGTAAACCAATAGATATCAGCCAAAATGAACAGAAGGAATTTAAGATGTGCATGCAACATCAACCACCCCCAGGGGCTCATACGAGGGGTCAAAGTTACTCCTCTTCACAAAACTTCAAAAAAATGGGAATCGGTAATACAGGCATGTGGAGTGTCATTTTATGCTATTTCGAGGTTGCTGGTCAGTCATTATGAATATGATGTTATTTTTGATCTGCAATCCTTTACAAGGAATCTAGCCCTCAATCTAACGCTCTATCAAAAGGTGAAAGATAACACAATTTTTATTAGAATTGAGAATATTTAGAATTTAAACATTTAAACTGAAGCAAACATTTTAATATTTCTAATATCTGATTGAACTATTCTTTATTATGTACTTCAATCTCATGAAGTAAGTCAATACATTTCTAATGAAGACCCCGAATTAAGGCATCTTACGATAATTAAGATTTTTTAAATTATGATGTTATGGTTACTTCAGACTACTTTTCACAACTTTATTTCTTCCCCCGACCCTCTAAAAACAGCACTATATAAGGAAAGCATTGTCAATTGATTGTTTTTCAGTTGGATTACGATGGAAATTTACAAATTAGTACTTTACACTTGCTCAAAGTGTCAGCTTAAGAGGGGATTTGGGAAACCCATGATAAAGAAGCTTGTGTAATAGATGTGTCCCTCATAAAGTTTCTCTTTGAGTCATCAGTTTCAGGAAACTCACCCAATGTGCTTAGATACCATGTGGTTCTGTCAAATCCTGCATTTTGCTTCTGAGCTGAACATTCTTTAGTCCAATGTGTTCTCTAGGTGGACATGTTGGATGAGGAGGCTGAGACCCTGAGGTGCTGGTGAACCCCACATTTATTCTGATCTTGTGCTTCCTTATTATACCCCATTGCACCAATGGGGCATCATTTTTTAAGAGCCATTTTCCTTCCTATGTGTATACATTGTACCTTTCTGCAAATCCTGATCATGCACAACCTATGAATCTTCTACAAATTGGTGTTCTCCTCGTGGGAAGGGACTAGGGAAAAATGTGTCTTTTGGCCTCTGCAAAGCTCCAAGTTGTGGTTAAGATATTAAGGTAGATAAGACAGTTAGCTGAATTTAAGGTTCTCTTGTGACTAGTTCCTTCTGGTCAAGAGAGAGCAAACCAAACAACTTTAGATTATCTATTAACTGAACAGTTACAGTGGAAGTTTCCAGTAGAGCTCAATTATGTTCTTTATGTTTTTTACTATTAAAATATATGAAAATATAAAACACAACACACACTTGTTTATGTCTGTCCACACCTTAGTAGAAAACAGGAATTTCAATAATTTCACAAGTGAAGGCTCAAAAAATGCCTTATATACTGAACTACACAGACTATAATTTAAAAAAAAAACTGAACTTCTACGTCTTGTCTTTCCTAAAACTCCATAGTCTTTTCATTGGCCTCATGCACACTGTAATATGTTAGGCACAGGTCACCCCGATCCACTTCTCTTTCTAGTGGCACATCGCTGCTATCATAGAATTCTCTTCTATGTACATTCTCCACCACACCATCTGTCACACACGAAGTGGTGTCTTAGTCTCTTATCTGAAGAGCGTTGCTTTCTAACCCGACGTATGAAGCACACTCTGCCAGGGAAACTACAGATATTCTAGCAATATGAGAGAAAATCCATTAGTAAAAATTTGAAATGCTAATCGCACATTAAGTAGAAAAGTATGAACAATTTTTGCTTCCTTTGCATAAACTGTGATAATTAGAAATATGCAAGTGCAGCAGGTGTGTGAGTGGGTCTACTCTTCAGTCGTGACCTGCACTTGTAAACATCAGACATACAGTATTTACAGATGTAATGGAAGCTCCCAGACACACACATAATTAATTTACAAAAATACTAGAATCCAATGTGAGTGCATGTCACACTAGGCCAATGTTAATCAGCTGCTTTAAAGATTTGTAACCACAGAGAGAAGTACATCTAGTACAAAGGAAAAACACAAAGAGAAAGTGAGAGCCCAACAGAGTTAAAAACTGACAATGTAAGGATTGTGGCCTCTAATGAGAAGTTTTTATTTTCTTCTTAGACTTTGACGCCTTTCTCTCGCTCTTCCTAAACAACTACAGCCTTTTCATCTGATTAGCTCCTGACAGTGAGTGGCAAACTATACTCCATTTCAATGTCATGTCTAAATACAAGGGCCATCTGTCAGGACAGCAAGGGGGTCTAATTCTGGTCTGGCACAGTGGCTACAGATTTTCACTCTGACCGATTTCTAACTCTTTATGTAAATTAAACAGCTGGAACCTTACTTTACGTCTGCAGACTTGGAAATTGATCTTTTCTTTTGAAATTCAAGAAGAATTTCAATGTAACGGTTTTCTGGGCACATGAGTCTGTTCAGTTTCAACTTTTTAATTGCTGAATTTCACATATTCACCTTCTTGCTATCAGTCTAAGGTTTTTAATTATTTATTTTCTCCTTTCCTGGAGCCAATTAACAGCAGAGAACACATGATAAAAAAGCTAAGCTAATGGGGTATCACTGTTCTCATCATTGAATAGCTCTTATAATGCAATACTTAAAAAAGCATTCAGAAGAAAGAGAGGTGAAAGACTGAGGGGTTCTAATTCTCCTTAGCCTTTAAAACACTCAAGTACTTTTCTCAGAAAAGTAAAATAAACTGTACACTGGTAAGAATGACGGCAGGAGCAAGGCGCTAGCAGAAAATCCACATAATTAACAAATTCCATTAATTTTAAAAATTGGTTTATAATTACGGAATTGGGTGCGAGAAATGTCTACAAAACCTCCTGAACCAGACTAAGACCTCACTGATTTGTGGCTACAAGGAAATGTTATTCTTTGGTGGCCTACGGCTGCACCGACTTCTATTACTCACTCCCAGTTTAAATAATAATCAAGAATCCTAATGTATTGTGAGTACAAATGCTAAACTAACACATCGATAAGATCGGTTCTATGTTGAGAAACTTGGACACTGAGAGAAGCATTCAGCCATCTCAAATAGTCGTTGGTCAATGATGTTATGCATCATCCAGGACAGCAAACACGCAGCAGAAACACTAAAGTAGTGAGAAAAACTTGACAATTGTGAAACTGTGATATTGAGGCACAGAAGCTTTATAAACATAATACAATATTTTTAAATTACCAAAATTAAATCTAATGTAGTGCATATGTAAGAAAATTACTCAAAGGGTCCCAAAACTCTAGAATCATGACAACAGTCATCAGACAGGCTGACAGATAAACATTAAATAAAGACATACAATTGTAGATCATGAACCACATTAAATTCCAATGAGCAGGCACAAAGTAAAGATTAACAGACAAAAAAGAACAAGATTAGATGAAAACAACAATTATCACCTTTAAATGCTAAAAGCACAGAAACCAAACCACATACTGCTTAGAAAACATTTACAAAAATAACATCATCAGCCGGCTAAATTTAACAAAATATCAAAGCACAATGCAGAGGGAAGTGTGGCTGTGACGCTGCACTCTTAGTCGTTCTTAATTCTTTAATTAGCATATTTCCAAGACTTTACACTTTCAGCTAATGTCCATGAGTAGTATTTAAATAATGGGGAAAGAGTGACTCAGTTTGGAAATAAGAAGTCCTCAAAGCCAAAGAATATTTTAAAAGAAGCCCAACATTGATGGGTAAACAGCCATTAGTCCTCTTCTTTTTGAACCTGAAGTCCCAAGCACTTTGGCACGCCAAGCAGCTCACTGTCCCTGTTGTATATTTATATTCCATTTAAATAGGAAGATAACAGATTTGTTTGATTAACCATTTGCATCATAGTGGCTTGTTGCACTATAAAACCATCTGATAGTTCATATCATGTATAGGTTGTTATCTTCCAGGTCACTCTGCTATGTTCATCGCCCCTTCCATGAACTTATTTTCTATGTCAGTCTTACTTGCCCCTTAACAGTTACCAAGTTTTATCCTAATACTTTGATTTAGTCTTCACTTAATTGAAACAGAGAGGTGCTCTTCCTCTAGCATAATCTCTTTCATGTATTGGGAAGATAAACAACTCTTACAGAGGCTTTGTGAGACGTTCTTGTTTGTAAGCTTAATCCATGCCCCCAATTATGTTCTTTGTGCCATGTGCAGTTTGGCCCTTTTAGCATGTGTGAGAGAATAATATAGTATCTGGGGGTATCATAGTTTGTGCATAAAGTGTTTTAGTGTGCAGATGTATATTAAAAGAAATACACAGCATTTGTCTTAGAAGACTAGCATGAAGAGACTGCTGAAATGGTAAACAAACGCAATGTTCCAGGGAATGGTTCAAGAAACTGGCTAATGTCATGTACTCAGTAAGACCTAACAGTTGTCAGGTACAGTTTTCTATTAAAGAATAAGGCCTGAACTTAGGAGATATTGAAGACAAGAATATATTAGAAATGAGACTTTTATTTGGGTATGCTTATTTGGGTGTGTAAGCCAAATGATCCAATCAGAGTGAATGCAAGCTAATGAACCAATCAGAGTAAGCAATACTTCAGCACTGATATGCAAATTCAGTCTCTCTATTATGTAAAAAAAATCTTGGGATGAGACGAGACTTTTTCAGAGAGACAGGACAAGACATTTTCAGAGAGATTAATTTCACATCCTGCGAGATAAGACCTTGTGCCAAGAGATGAATTGAAAACCTAACAGGTCCAAGCGGGGGTGGAAATAAAAGACAAACAGTAGAAGAAGAAAAATGAAAGTACTAAAATTTGAAAGTCTCAAAAAACTGATAGTAAAGATCGCATTAGCGCTAACAAACAGAAATTATTACTTGGTGAAAAAACGGAACAGCGAAAAGAGATCGAATATGTGGACATAGGTGATATGACAGAGCTACTACAAGTATAATTTAAAAGAAACCACAATTCAGTCAGGTTTATATTTATAATCACGGAGATGCGATGCAACATAGAATCGAAAGAGTTAAATGATCAGACGTAATAGAATTCTACAGCCAATAATGGATACAAATCCATACGTCCAAAAGTATCACACTTCACATGAAATTTATCTGAAAAACACAGACAAAGTTTTCTTGGATTGCTATATGAATCCGAAAAATCACGCTCGTATATATAATAAACTAACATGTGACGAATTGTCAGCGATAATAGTTTCGAAAGGCAGAGATATCAAAGACAGAGTTGATATTCGTGTTTATCCCCAAGCACAGTACGATTCGTCGCAAGCAGCAGAGCCGGGAAATGACTAGCGCGTAGTGACCGAGCAAGAGTTGGTGAGCGAAGCGAGCTGGGGGCAGAGCCCCCTAGTTATCTATAAGAAAGACTCTCTGTCTCTGTTCTGTGAACATTTGCTGGCAATCTCTGTTCAGTGCACCATCCCTTAGCAGATTGCTGTAAAAGGATGTGCTCCCTCCTCAAGCATTTGCTAAAGAGAAAATAAAAGACACAGTGAATTCCCTCCTGCCTGGTTGGTGACTCAGAGAAGGTTTGGAGTTCTAATTTATCTTGGCATAGTTAAAGCATTTTTGCAATACTAAGCCATTTGTCATTATTTGTTTTTCTGCACTGCTCACTATCTGGGTTTTTGTTAATTTTTAATCATTATCTTGAATTCTTATATTTTATCATCATTATTTGTGTTCATTTCTAATGGCCATGCCTGTATTGTTTATTGTGGTTGTTCCTCTTGCCACTCACAACGCCATATTCCTGTGACATTTATAACTGGACCATGAGAATGTAAATAGATGGTGATGTTCATATCTTCTTAAATTATTTGCTTTATAATTGTCATTACCATTAGTGGAAGGTGAAATATACCGTATATACTCGAGTATAAGCCAACCCGAATATAAGCCGAGGTACCTAATTTTACCTACAAAAACTGGAAAAAGTTATTGACTCGAGTATAAGCCTAGGGTGGGAAATGCAGCAGCTACTGGTAAGTTTCAATAATCAAAATAAATACCAATAAAATTACCGTACATTAATTGAGGCATCAGTAGGTTAAATGTTTTTGAGTATTTATTTCAAAGAAAAACAGTAAACTAGCTATGTAAGTGGAGAAGAGGATCAACAAAAACAATATGGTATCTCGCTCGCTGGCTCTCTCTCCCTCTCTCTCGCTGCATAGGGAATGCACAGGGAGAGACTGAACACGTGCGGAAATCATCAGTGCGCACAAACCGAAAAGAAACTGGCTTGTTCGTATACCAGGGGGCAGCGGGACCTGACTCGAATATAAGCTGAGGGTGACGCTTTTCAGCACATTTTCGGTGCTGAAAAACTCGGCTTATATTCGAGTATATACGGTACTTCTAAAAAGACTATAGAACCATGTTTTGTTTTTCTGACTTTGACTTTGTTTTGCAATGTTGGATATTGGTAATTGGTCTCTTGGTCATGTACTGACCTCCATCCTGCCTTCCAACTCTGATTCTGTCTTTCCCCCATTAGCATTTACATCTCCAAGGCCATTTCTAAAATTCTACAGGGAGTTTCCTTCCAAATTATGTCCTTAACACTGTTGAGGATGCAGTCCAATGTTGTGTAGACTTACATTTTGCGACTCTAGATTCTAGAGAGTCCATTTGAACCTGGAGCAGCAGCAAAACAACAACACCATACAACATCAGACATCATTTTAAATACTTGGTATCATTAAACAATTTATCTATGCCAAGATAAATTAGAACTGTAAATAGCAAGTAAACATCCAGCCTCTCTGTTATATATTTGTCTAGTCTGTCTGCATCCTGTCTTACATGTCAACATATATTGTGAGCTGCGAAGCTAATCCTACCCCCAAAAAGATACGGACGCCCCTGGAAAAAGCCCTAGGAAACCCCTAGGAAACATAAACAGAATACCTTCACATTTCTCCTTTTCCTTCTGGCCGGCTCTGTCACGCAATCTGCCTCTCGCGCGCTACTCCGCCTTGTCAAAAAGCCTGTGCCGACTTCTCTCTGTGGTTATAAATTGATTTTCTGCTTCTTTCTCTCTCTCTGACTTCTGGTGCTCCTGGCATGTATTCCTCCGAAGAAGAAGAAACCTTGGTTGCTTTTAAATGACAAGCGGAGATGTAAACTCTTTCAAGGAGCATGTTTGAAACAGTTTTAAAAGATAAATGTTTGTTTGCAGTGTTTGAATAAAAATTCGAGTTTCTTCAACTTCCACTGGTCTTCTGTGCAATCTTGTAACCCAAGCGTGACAAGTGGTACCAAGAGTGGTTGCACAGATGGATGCTTTAGCACAAGCGGAAGCCGAATACCTTTTCCAAATCGCCCAGAATGTTCCTATCCCATATGATTCAGAAGATGATTTACATTCCGAACGTCCTACGTCTAGTCTCCGGCCTCCGTCTGTCAGACGAAGAGACACCCAACAATATATTCAGCCTCGAGGAGCCTCTCCAATCCCTCAACAGTATGTTCTGCCTCCACCAGCACCAGCACCTGCGCAAGTTACTAGAAGTGTGCTTCCTCTCCCTCCACTTCCGGACAATGCTAAGAATGTCCTGTCGAAGATGGGCCCATCTGATGACCCAGAACTATTTCTTTTGGCTTTTGAACAAGTGGCGACTGTATTAGGATGGGACAAACGTCATTGGGCTGTTATCGTCACCCAGTTTTTGTCTGCTGATGCACTACTTTCATTACGAAATATACCTACCGACAAATTTGCCGATTATGATTTTTTGAAAGATCAGCTTGTCTTGAAGAAAGCCACGACGTTTTTGTCAAAAGGTTTTGCACTTTACAACTGGAGGTTGGATATGGACAGATCTGTTCGTGCTCAGATACAAGATTTGATTCTTAAAGTGCAATGCTGGTTTGAGGGAGATAAAGTTGAGCGCATCGTTGAAAAAGTTGTTATAAACGTAGTGCTGTTTGGAATACCTGCACCCATCCGAGATGAATTTCTTCGTCACAATCTTGAATCTCTAGATATTATTTCACAACGTCTAGAAGGCTCCCAGACCGCTTTCAAAACAAGCGGTAGCTTCGGTACTCAGTATCCTGTGTTAAAACCTATAAGGGAACGCCCAGAGTATCCTAGTCAACTTGATCGTGTACCTCGTCATCCTTCAACAACTGATCTTCAGATGTCGTCGGCTAGACCACCAGTAAATGCAGTTGCTGCTACCAGAAATGAGATGCCTGCTACCGGAGACAGAGGTCGTGGTCGTGGACGTCGTCGATTCAGTGCCGGCGAGCGAAGATGTTTCCGGTGTGACCAGCCTGGTCATTTAGTGAGAGATTGTCGTCTGTCTCCAGCCCGTTCAATGGAAATTGGCGTGGCAGAGGTTTGTTGCTCGAATATCCCGGATCCGTCAAAAAACAAAGATGGCTTATTTTTCACTATAAAGTTCGGGGGCCAACAGGTGACGGCGTTTTTGGACTCAGGCAGTGACCTTTGTGTTGTCAGACGCGACTGTCTTGACGACAGTTACCATAGTAATACCGAGACTGTTAACATACGCTGTGTACATGGAGATGTTAAGAACTATGAGACATTATTTCTTCCTGTAACTTATAAGAGTCGTCACTTTAAAGTGTGGTCTGCTATTTCTGATTCATGCCCTTGGCCTTTGCTGATAGGCAGAAGGAATGCTCTTTTTCCTATATTGATGGCTGAACGACAGTCACTAATCGACTCACCTGTTAAACCCATTCGGGGGGAGGGAGACGGGAAACTGGTGGCAGTAGGGAACAATTTAGGTCCCAATTTAGATATTGAACCAGATCTCTCTAGTGAGTCGGAGGAAAACTCCCTGGAGAATTTCTCAAATTGTCAAGACCAAGACCCTTGCACGTCCTCTCAAATTGTAAATGTCTCAGAACCCAAACCGAGTTCTAGCGAGCAGCAGGATTTTGTGAGCTTGCAACGTGCTGATAGCTCGTTGGAGTATGCATTTAATCAGGCTTACACTGCCAGTGATTCCTATTACCAAGACCGATATAACGGGAGCCTAAAAACACCACACTTTCTGGTGAAAGATGGTTGTATTTTCAGAGTGATTTCGGACCATCTATTGGAAGACTTTATTGAGCAATTAGTAGTACCTGAAGCACATAGGGAAATTCTTTTACAGCTGGCTCACTCTCATATCTTGGGAGGACACCTGGGGTCTGATAAAACAAGAGAGCGATTATTGAAACGATTTTATTGGCTAAATATGGGAAAAGATGTTGAACGGTTCTGCACTTCATGCCCTGACTGCCAAATCGTCTCTGCTCATAAGCCTCCTAGGGCTCCGCTTTGCCCTATGCCTATTTTGGATGTCCCCTTTCAGAGGGTGGGTTTAGATATTGTAGGCCCTTTTCCGAAAACTAAAAATGGTTTCCAGTATTTGCTGGTGTTAGTTGATTATGCAACGCGATATCCAGAAGTAACTGCTTTGAAAAAGGCAAACTCATCGTCTGTAGCCAAGGCTCTCTCTGTGATGTTTACCCGTATTGGCATTCCTAAGGAAATTTTAACTGATCAAGGCACACCTTTCACTTCTCGTGTGATGAAACAATTATGTAAACGGTTCGCTATTAAGAAATTGTGCACCACCGTTTACCATCCACAAACTAATGGCTTGACTGAACGGTTTAACAAAACCTTAAAACAGATAATCAGAAGAGTTGCTCATAATGATCCCACAACTTGGGACACTGTCCTGCCTTTTGTTTTGTTCGCTGTTCGAGAATCGCCGCAGGCATCCACTGGTTTGAGTCCTTTCGAGCTGTTGTTTGGCAGGCGCCCAAGAGGCATCCTAGATGTTGTTCGAGAGGAATGGATAGGTCATGAAACAACCTCTCTTGGGGAGGGTTTTGCAGAGCGAATAGTTTCCTTACAAGAAAGAATTTCCAGACTTTCTTCTATTGCTGTAGAGCATCAACAACGAGAACAGGAAACACAAAAACGTCTATACGATAGACGCAGTCAGCTTCGTGAATTCAAACCAGGCGATCGTGTTTTAGTATTAATACCGTCAGACCCACATAAATTCCTAGCTAAATGGCAAGGCCCAGCAGTTATCAAAGAGCGTATGGGACCAGTAAATTACAAGGTTAGAATACCTGGTCGACGAAAACCATTTCAAATTTTGCACATTAATCTCAAAGAAATGGCACGACAGGCAACAGGTTCACAATACCTTGACTGCTGTTTCTCAGACTGATGTTGTCATTGGCAACGATTTGACTGACCCACAAAAGACAGAATTATTAAACTTAATAGAACAGAACATTGATGTTTTTTCGGACTTACCAGGCGTCACTAATTTAGCAGAACATAAAATCACAGCTGATGCCGGTGTTCGGGTGCAGATGCGTCCATTTCGAATTCCAGAAGCACGAAGGAATATTGTGCGCGAAGAAGTCAAGAAGATGCTGGAACTAGGTGTGATTCGTGAAAGCAAAAGTGACTGGTGCTCTCCGGTCGTGTTAGTCCCCAAGCCGGACGGTTTGGTTCGTTTTTGTTTTGATTTTAGGCGCTTGAATAAGGTGTCTAAATTCGATGCTTACCCAATGCCCCGGGTGGACGAGCTCTTGGAAAAACTGGGTCAGGCGACCTATATTTCCACACTAGACCTCACAAAAGGTTATTGGCAGGTGCCTCTTGAGGCTAATAGTTGTGAGAAAACAGCATTTACGACTCCTGATGGACTTTATGAATTTACAAGACTCCCGTTTGGTCTTCATGGAGCCCCTTTAACTTTTCAGCGAATGATGGATCAAATACTACGCCCACATTCTGAATATTCTGGGGCGTATCTTGATGATGTGGTTATTTACAGCAATGATTGGCATTCACATTTACAACGCCTACAAGCTGTACTTGATAGCCTGAAACAAGCTGGATTAACTGCTAACCCTAAGAAATGTAAACTAGGTATGTCTGAGACTCATTATCTAGGTTACTCGATGGGCAGGGGTTTACTTCGTCCACAACTAAGGAAAATAGAGGAGGTGCTTGCTTACCCACATCCTAAAACGCAAAAACAGGTGCGCGCTTTCCTGGGACTAGCTGGTTACTACAGAAGATTCATCCCTGACTTTGCAAATAGAGCTGCTCCTCTTTCAGAACTTACTAAAGGAAGAAAAAACCGACCTATTATATGGACAGAACTTTGCGAACGTTCCTTTTCAGATTTAAAAAAAGCCTTGTCATCTTACCCAGTGCTACGAAATCCTGATTTCTCTAAAGATTTTATTCTACAAACAGACGCTAGTGCATTCGGAGTAGGAGCGGTCCTTTCCCAGGTATTTGAGGGTGAAGAACACCCTATCACGTACTTGAGTAGGAAATTACTCCCAAGAGAACGCAATTATTCAACTATTGAGAAAGAATGTTTAGCAATTAAATGGGCTATAGAAGCACTACGCTATTACTTATGGGGACGGAAGTTCACATTAGTAACTGATCATGCTCCACTTCAATGGTTATACCGTCAAAAAGATACCAACTCCCGTCTTATGAGATGGTTTTTAGGATTACAACCTTACAGTTTTGAAGTCAGACACCGACCTGGGTCTGAACACATAAATGCTGACGTGCTGTCACGTCTCTTTGAACCCGGTCTGGAGAATCGCTTGATTCACGGAAACGTGAATAAAGCTGAGGGAGGGGGTGTGAGCTGCGAAGCTAATCCTACCCCCAAAAAGATACGGACGCCCCTGGAAAAAGCCCTAGGAAACCCCTAGGAAACATAAACAGAATACCTTCACATTTCTCCTTTTCCTTCTGGCCGGCTCTGTCACGCAATCTGCCTCTCGCGCGCTACTCCGCCTTGTCAAAAAGCCTGTGCCGACTTCTCTCTGTGGTTATAAATTGATTTTCTGCTTCTTTCTCTCTCTCTGACTTCTGGTGCTCCTGGCATGTATTCCTCCGAAGAAGAATACTATGCATTATCACAAACTGCAAGAAGACCCAACAGATCTCTACAAAAAGGAACTAAAAAAAATAGTAAGTAGCTTTCCTCTTGACATCAGGGATCATGTAAACAGTTTAATTCCTGAGAACCCCAAAATGGGTTACTTCTACATGCTTCCTAAAATCCACAAAGAAGGGAACCCAGGAAGGCCTATAATCTCAGGAATTGGCTCCCTTACAGAAAATGTTTCAGGTTGGGTGGAGCAGATCCTTAAACCCCTCACCCGTAACACAACCAGCTACATCCAGGACACCACTGACTTCTTAAAAAAACTGTCTGCTTTAGGCCCCTTACCTGAGGGAACCTTACTGGCCACAATGGATGTTGAGGCACTTTACACTAACATCCCCCATGATGATGGCATATTGGCATGTGAAATGTACCTCAAACAACATGATTTACCCACAAAGTCAGTAATAGAAATGATAAAATTCACTCTGACACATAATCTATTCTCTTTTGGACAGGATTGCTACTTACAACAAATGGGGACTGCAATGGGATGTCGGTTTGCACCTCACTATGCAAATCTTTTTATGGCAAAATTGGAGGAAGATTTCATGTCAATGTGCATCGTAAAACCAATGTTGTATCTCCGTTACATAGATGACATCTTCATAATCTGGACTGCCAGTGAAAAGGACCTCCTCCATTTTCATAATGAATATAATTGTTTTCACCCCAACATAAAGCTGAAGCTGAATTACTCAAAAACAGAAGTCAGCTTCCTTGACACCACCGTTCAACTGAAAGACAACACCCTTGTAACTTCTATTTTTCACAAACCGACAGACAGACGGACCTACCTGAAAAATGATAGCTTCCACCCCAAGCATATAAGGCGCTCCATTATTTTCAGCCAAGCAATACGGTACAATCGTATTTGCTCAGACCCAACAGACCGGGATCAACAACTGCAGGAGCTCAGACAAGATTTCATCAAACAAGGTTACACCCCGAAAACAACAGACACTCAAATAAGAAGAGCTACTGCCATACCCAGAGACAACCTTCTGGAATATAAAAACAAAGACAACAAGGATCGCATCCCCCTTGTTGTCACCTACAACCCACATCTTGAAACACTTCGAAAAATTATAAAAGAACTTCAGCCAATACTAAACAATGACCAAACACTGAAAAATGTATTTCCTGAACCTCCCCTCCTGGCATACAGACAACCACCAAACCTTCAACAATTAATTGTCCGAGGCTCCCTAAGTGAACCAACAGAAAATGGCACATCTCCATGCCTACAGAAAAGATGCAAAACATGTGCCCACATCTATGATACAGACCGTATAGTTATACCACACTGCCGACTCGAACATCACATCAAGGGATCATTTTCCTGCAGATCATCTAATGTAGTCTACCTAATTTTCTGCATGAAATGTCCTGACACTGCACTCTATGTGGGAGAAACTGGACAAACACTCCGCCAGAGAATGAACTTACACAGGTTCCACATTAAACATGGCAACACAGATGTTCCTGTGGCGGCCCACTTCAACAGCCATGGACACTGTGAGAAGGACTTTAAGGTCACAGTGCTTATGGGCAACTTCAAAACACAGCAGAGAGAGAAAAGAATGGGAAGTTAAACTCATGTTAAAATTTAATACTTTACAACATGGATTGAATAAAGACAAGAGTTTTATGGCCAGATATGAGGATTGTTTACATCTCTCAGACTGACAGACAACCTGTCTACAGACCCACATTGTTTTGAAAAACTCATTACAAACTTCAAAAGACTTTGTTGGACAGTTATCTTATCCAGAGATCTTGACAATACATTGTTCTTTTCTCTCTTGCTAAATTAACCCTAGCCTGAATGAATCTATTAATTTTTTACATACAAAATCTCTCATTTAAATATTTACCAATGTTGTTTCTTGTCCTAGAGTGTGTATATAAACATAGGAAACTTCAGTTTCTGTATTACATCTTGCCTGAAGAAGGGGCCTGAGTTGCCTCGAAAGCTTGCATATTGTAATCTTTCTAGTTAGCCAATAAAAGGTGTCATTTTGCTTGGCTTTTCTCCGAAGAAGAAGAAATCCTTGGTTGCTTTTAAATGACAAGCGGAGGTGTAAACTCTTTCAAGGAGCATGTTTGAAACAGTTTTAAAAGATAAATGTTTGTTTGCAGTGTTTGAATAAAAATTCGAGTTTCTTCAACTTCCACTGGTCTTCTGTGCAATCTTGTAACCAAAGCGTGACAATATATGCAGTTATCAAATGTCTTGGAATTTTGTGTGTTTATCAATAGTACTAGGGTGTTGTACTGTGTTAGCCATTATGAATGTAGAGAAAAGCCAAGCAAAATGACACCTTTTATTGGCTAACTAAAAAGATTACAATATGCAAGCTTTCGAGGTCAACTCAGGCCCCTTCTTCAGGCAAGATGCCTCGAAATCTTGCATATTGTAATCTTTTTAGTTAGCCAATAAAAGGTGTCATTTTGCTTGGCTTTTCTCCGTGTTTATCAATAAATTATATTATTATGTTTCTTAAAACAAATGTGCTTCAGTTGCCATGATATATGTCTAAAGGTCGGAGAACCCCTCCTTTAACAAAGAAAGGCAAGGTAAATAAAGTAGCAGCCTTACCAAATTATTTGATTAATTAATGGTATTGCAGAAGGCAAGACTGATAATTACTTAACCAAATTAAAATTAATCTTTCCATTTCCAATATTTACTGGTGTCCCTCTAAGTGGGCAAAATAAAGCACGCTCATTTCTACACACATTTGTTTGTATGCTGAGATTACCTTCTTGAAGTAAGCGTCTTCTTCCAGACTGGGCTCAGTTGCTGATACAGAGGTCAAACTTAGAAGAGTTGGTGCTAGAGTTGGCAAATTCTTCAAAGTTTCATAGGAATTGTAGAATATTACATTCTAGGAAATCTAAGAATAAGAGCTTCCAGGTCCAAATCCTCAAAGAGATTAATGAATGAGTCTTGGCTCCAAAGAGCATGATGATTAGCATGCACCTAATTTTTATGGGAGTGTGTAGCCTGTGAAAATTGGTTTGGAGGCTACTGCAAGTTACACATCCATGTTTGCCTAGTGGGTATCCATCAGAGTAAGCAAGATTTTAGTAGGTAGGTAGGTAGGTAGGTAGGTAGGTAGGTAGGTAGATAGGTAGATAGGTAGATAGGTAGATAGATAGATAGATAGATAGATAGATAGATAGATAGATAGATAGATAGATAGATAGATAGATAGATAGATAGATAGATAGATAGATAGATAGATAGATAGATACTTTATTAATCCCCAAGGGGAAATTCACATACTCCAGCAGCAGCATACTGATAAAAACAATATTAATTAAACAGTGATAAAAACACAGTACAAGTTAAAAAGTGCAAGATGGAGAGTGAGAGGCAGGTATAATAGTGAATAACATTGTATAATGTTACCGTTTACCCCCCCAACCCGGTGGAATTGAAGAGTCGTTGTGGTTCCAAACTTAAGATGAATGTTCTTTCTGGGGAATTTTGGACCTTGGAAATGACAGCTCATCATTAATTAAACCCTTTTTTTATTAGATAAAATTCAGAAAGCATGCTGACCACTTGTAAAGCTAAAGGACAATTCCCCCACTGAAATTACTAAGTTACTGGAATACATATTGGTGAGAAGAAGCTAACCACATCTCTCTGTCAAATTTGGTATTTTAGCAGAGAAGGCATTTTGTGTGATAGAAAACCAAACTAAATGAAGTAAAGCCCATTTTGTCCTACAGCTTTCTGCTTTGGTCCTGATGCTGTCTGGATGTATTGTATATTAAACAGGTCTGAGTTTGTGCTAATATTAAGTTACATTTACCTTTGTGACTAAAAGTAATTATCTTGCAATGCCCAACCGCTCCAGTAGATAAAAATTCTGACATTCACTGTGACACACAAGTACTAATGAATCCAAACACGCACAACTCGAGTCACATATACACACATCCCTACAGATACTGTATGCAGGTACACGTGCACTCACACACGCACACACACTCACACGTCCTTGCACACAAGTCATGCCTTCCTGCATAATTGTAGGTCGGTCTCTCATCCAGATCTAATTCCAAGCCCCTACAGAGTACTCTTCTGAATGTCACCATATGGCTCTCCAGGGTATCTAGCTGACAATGTCATCATAATAATGTGTGTTTTGGTTCTATTTTTGCCTTGGATGAATAAAAGAGAACATTAATAGGTATGGAAGTTGCTGTCAGGAATAGAGCTATGTGGTAAGCAAAATAATAATTACTTCAGGAAAAGTCAATTTGAAAAAATGCTTCATATTGCAATAAACATTCCAGTATTATGAGGCATTGTGTAATGCCCTACAGAACACATTAATAAAAAACATCTTAAGATATAATTTTGCATTTACTGATGTGACATAACTTTAGACCAAAATTTTATTGTTATGATATCATTTATCTATTTCCTTTATTCAATAATATAGAAATTGACTCCAATATTACGATACGGTCTGAAAGATAATATTTTATACAGTGTATGGTAGGTATGATAGGTAGTGTGGGTTTAGCCATTTGTTAAATTCTGCTCTGTTACTGTTAAATTCTGCTCTGTACTTCTAAAATTTATATATTTTTTTTTATTTTTTTTTATTTCTTACTATATTGAGAAATTGTTCTGTGTACTGTACTGTATTGTATTGACCCCCTTCTTTTGACACCCACTGCACGCCCAATCTACCTGGAAAGGGGTCTCTCTCTGAACTGCCTTTCCCAAGGTTTCTTCCATTTTTCCCTACTAGGTTTTTTTGGGAGTTTTTCCTTGTCTTCTTAGAGAGTCAAGGCTGGGGGGCTGTCAAGAGGCAGGGCCTGTTAAAGCCCATTGCGGCACTTCCTGTGTGATTTTGGGCTATACAAAAATAAACTGTATTGTATTGTATTTGATGATAGCCATTTCTTCTGATTATCTCAGTCTGGCCATTTTCTTATCACCTATGCCTAAATTAAATGCAGTCTATTGCTCCCCATATAGGAGTAAAGAGACACAGTGCAAGTGTTTGCCAGGGCGAGGCCCAGTGGTGGATATGTTAGCAGCTTGGGCTTCTTGCACATTTAGACAATCCCAGGTAGACTTTAAAACAGACTTTGGAGATGAAAATTGGTGACTACGGGGATAGGGAAAAAGAACACATGCGGTATATACTTATTTCACAGTCTGCTCTCTCCCTGTACAAAACATGTTGGGAGTGCAGGGAAAATCACTGGAAATGGGATAAGAACTCTATAGAACTATAACAGAGAGGACAACTCCCTAAATGTACACCAGAGGTTACAGGGAATCAAGCCAATCCAGAAAGTAATGAATTAAAGGATAAAATATAGAGGGGAACCAAGAAGGAGGAAGTTTAGTTTACTTTTGGGCTTGGTAACAGATACAGACCCATCAGAGAGAGATTTCTGTCCACCATTAGCATTAAAAGAGGGACGAGTTATGTTCATCTGCCAGTGAGGAATGTTTTGATTACTTAAGAAGGGAGAAGCTTATTTCTTTTAAATTGGGGGAGAAAGAGAGATCAAGAGATAAAAAAAATGGTGTGTGAAGGTTTCTGAAAATAAACAGTTCTAGCTTGTCTACAGTGATAGGTATATTCAAGAGCTCTATGTCTGTCCGGTTCCTGCTAGAGTCACAGCACCCATAACATCCATGATCAGACTTTGTAGTGCAGAAGAGATATATGAGGAGGGAACCAAAAATTCCCTTAATCGTCAATAGTTAGAGAGTAGGATGTAGTTATCGACTTTGCTACTAGGTATCATATGTCTTATTAATCAGTCCATCGTCGCACTGTGATGAGCTGATTAAGTGCATATTTCTGACATCTGTTGTACAATTTTATCTGTGATTTCATCAAATTTTTTTCCTCCAAGCTGAAAAAAAGCACGTCAGGTCATATTGAACATCAAGACAATGATGACGGCGTTTTTCAACATCGGAGAACTTCTTAATAAAGGATTTTCTCTATGAATGCAGTGCTGATCAACAGCATTACACTGAACTGCTGAGATGTATGTATTCCAGGAATTAAGTGAGATTCCTTTAATTGTTAAAAAACCTCACTTAGAGGATCTGTTCAAAACTTTTATAAAATATGGCAAGATCTAATTAAAAATATTTTGGATTAATCTTTTATATCAGGGAAACCATATTCTCTCTTCTTTTCAGACAGTGGTTGATTTTAGGTTAGTTAAGTCTGACTTAAATGCTGACTTCTTTAAATAAAATCAACAAAAAAAAAAAAACAATTCCAGGAATTTTTGGGTCCCTTCTTGTATATATTTGTGTACAGCAATGTGTCTTTTATCTGTAAGTTTTCTTCCTGCAGGAGAAAGGGGTGCTTATGCATCTAACACATGCATACCTTATCAGAGGCTCATAAGATCTAAATTCCAATCTCCTCAAGCCCCACACACACTCAGGAACAAGAATTCTAAAAAGCAGTTATAAGCACATAGGAAGGTGTACTTGTGTTATCTCACATTTAGACGCAAATAACTCCAATTAATGACACACCTTAGAGAAGCACTTAAAAGAAGTTCTTAGCCTTTCTAAAAACCCTTGAGGAAGGGTTATAGCAAAGTGCACCTGCAGGTCTCATCAGCACTACAAACCCATTGTACAGACAATTATCACAAAATCAAATAAACAACAACACAGTAAAATAATAGCACAACAACGTTAACAATGCCAGTTTTAGAAAACAAGTGCATTTTTGCAGTACTCAACAAAGTTCATTTCTCTTCATTCCAGTGCAAAATTTTAGTCTCCATTAAAGTTTGGCATCATCATTGTTTTGCACATTGCTGCTTGGAAAGGCTCTGATACTCTGAGAATTGCACCTTTCCAGGACCCAGAACTTCAGATGATATAGTAATGTCAGTAATTTCAGTAATGTCTTCTTTAAAAACACGGGTTTAATCTTCAATGCTAGTATATACAATTAGTGTAGTAGTTAAAGTGCTATGTGCCTCATTTGTAGTTAAAAAGGAGTCCCTGACAGGTTTAAAGGATTATCTATTTGATAAAAAAAACAAGCTTTGTAGTGCAAATTATCTCTGTCCATTTGTAAAGTTATTTTTTTACAGTCTTATTATAACCACACTACATTCTGTCCATCATGCTAGTTTGGTTATTCAATATCCAAGGTGTCCCACTGTCTCATCAATACATATACTTTAAAAGCCATTCTACCCTTCAGTTGTATGACTTCATTTTTTTTTTTGATTCCCAAAACTCTCGTGTGGAAAGGTGCTTTCTAGCTTTCATTATAATTGCACTTCACCTTAACCTCCAGTGGTGTCCTCTAGTAAGTGATTCATGATACAAATTAAAGTGTGCTTTTGGATCGACCACACTGGTGCCTTTGAGAATTTGGATGGACTGGATTAGCCCTCTCTGTTTAAGACTAAACGCGATTTTGATTTCTTAGCCTTTCAGAGTAGTACCTGCAGCTGTAGCTTTTAGCTTTATTAAAATATAAGATCATCACCCTATGCTTGGACATAACCCAAAATCTCTGTATTTGGCCCAAGTAATAATAATGTAAGAATCAATCTTAGCATATTTATGCCATTCCATTTAGTCAAGCACTAATTAAAAGTTGCAGTTAAATAATGTTATTTGGAGGAGATAAAGAGGAGCTTATGCATGTATTTGCATAAAGAATAAAACAGGTGAAAATTCTTTCCATGCTGACAAATATAAATAGTTAGGAAGACATGTTTTGGCTATTGTGTCTTCATCAAATGTGTCCCTATAGTAAAGCAGACAGGTAAGACATAAAGGTGAAAGACAGGGAAGAATGTGGATGGGCTGTAAACTACTGGATATAAAAAGAGTGAAAAGCTACAGTCAATAAGACAGTCATGAAGGATGAGGTAATAAAATTAGTTGGTCATTCAGGCCCTATCCACTTTACTATGCTTTTCTTTAAAAATGCAGACATTGGTCTCAGTTTCTGCATTTTTGTCTACACTAACCCAGCATTTTCAACCCACAAAAAAAGGATATTTTTGAAAATGCTCTTTAGAGCTGTGTACTTTTGAAAACACTGGCAGGCCATTGCAATGTGGATGGGTCAAAACGTAGACTTTTAAAAACGCAGACTCTAATCACATTCTGATTTGGTTGTGCCTATTACGTAGCACTTCCCTGACTGGATCCTGCTCATTACATCATCTCATTCCCTGATTTGTCACTCTTCATGGACAGTAACCATATTCCAACATAATGGGCATGGAAGAATTGCTTTCCATGACTCTTGTGGTGTTGTTTACCTGTATGCATCTAAATTGCATTTTGTACATTTTGTAAATTTGCAAAAAGCAAATAATTTACAATTTGCTACAGTTTTGTGATAAATCTCATGGCCAACAATAAAACCAACCCTTCAAGGATTTTTCTGCCAATACGTGAATGCCCAGTGTAGTCAAAAGTCTACATCATATGAATTTTCAGTCATTTTAGTGTTAACAGAGATACTTTAATTGGTATGAAAACACTAGTTTTATTTTGGTTTAAAAATGCCATTTTACATAATAGTGTGAATACAGCCTCAGTGTTGGGGAAATGTACGAAATAGTTTAAGATATTATTAAATCTCTCAACAGGACACTTTATCCTCACAGGTGGCGCAGGGGTAGTGCTGCTGCTTTGCAGTAAGGAGTTTGTGGGTTTGCTTCCCGGGTCCTCCCTGTGTGGAGAGCACTTTGAGTAGTGAGAAAAGCGCTATATAAATGTAAAGAATTATTATTATTTAGTTAATATGAATTTTCGATTTTAAATAAAGTGTACCCTATTGCATTATTTTAACAAAGTACTGTTTCAAAATCAATGAACAGTATTGTTTTTATATAAATGGAGAATGAGATGCATTTTAGATTTCCAGTGCTTTTCTTAGGCTGAGTATTGCTGCTTCTGGTATAACTGAGGGATCTAGAAAAAATAAAGAAAAAAAGAAACGTGGTATCCTGAGTTCTTTATTGTACTAGTCTGTTCTATCACTGCAGAAGAGATGGAGTCTGAGAAACACAGAAAATGAGGAGAGTTTTAGTGTGCCTGCTGAGTGGAAAGATTGGTACAAAATATAATTAAATGAGCCAGAGAGTTTGTGTCATGGCCATTTAGGCTTTCCATGAAATGAAAGACACAACACAGTTTTAAATTTTCAGTGGCAGAGATTACTTTTAGTGGGGAAAAAGGGGTAATGGAACATCACTGTTATGATTATGTTTTGTTTATAATTTTTCATCTCATTCTCTAGGAATTAAAATTATAGTTATGTTATTTTTGGATTACTGAATCCCTTCCCAATTACCATTTTGATCTGGTTCTGATAGATGAAAATTATTTTTATCCTTTTTCTGGTATCATCTTGGTTTTCTCGTTCACGTTAACCCTTCCATGTTACTGGCATTTTTAGTATGACAATACATGATGTCACCATCACAACAACATAAAAGCTCAATCCAGGATATTTCTGTGTAATTCGAGATTGTATAACGAAAGTGAGTTTTAAGTAAATGCATTTTTTGGTTTCCTGAGTTAGGATTTTCTTTTTGCTTGGCAGAAAAACAATTTGAAATTATGATTACGATCTTGGCTTGTTATTTGATTTATATTTCTTCTTCTGGTCTCGTTATCATTAGATCTTTTCCACAACCTAGTCAGCAGGAATGCAACTTAATAGCCTTTCCTTAAATAGTAAATTCACATTCATAACTACAAAAATTGCTTGAAAGATCAAGATCCATAATTCACTTTGACACAAAAGCAAAGAGGCACCTTTTTTCCTTTAACAGACACATACAGTATACACAGTTAGTTATCGCAATACTTGTTTAGTTGGTCATCAAAACACTATAAAATATTTTGATAAATACAAATAAACACTGATATAATAGGCTGGCACCGTGGCGCAGTGGTAGCGCTTCTGCCTCGCACTAAGGAGACCAGGGTTTGTGTCCTGAATCCTCCCTGTGTTTTATATGGGTTTCCTTTGGGTGCTCCAGTTTCCTTCCAAAGTCCAAAGTCATGCAGGCTAGGTAACTTGGTGATCCTAAATAGACCCTAGCATGTTGTTGGGGTTGATATGTGTATGTGTGTTCACCCTGCGATGGACTGGCACTGTGTCCAGGGTTTGTTCCTGCCTTGCGCCCTATGCTAGTTAGGATAGGCTCCAGCAGTCCTCTGTCACCCTATTCAGGACTAAGCACGTTAGAAAATGACTGACTGATTGACTGATATAATAAAAAGTAATAACAATAACACTGATATCTTGGAATAGCTCGATGGCTAAAACAACGCAGTGTCAAACATGGGCACTTAGGGGACACTTTCCAGGCTCCTCTGAGGTATGTGGATACGCCCGAGGACAAGAGAGGACGCTGTTCCCAAACTCCTCTCTGTTCCTTACACAGCTCTGAAGGGCAAAATCATCTAAGATGCCTGGCATAATTTCCGGTCTGGCCCTGGTAGTACCGACCCTTCTGGGAAAGTCCCCATACAGGCCACACATAAGAAATAGCTGTTCAGTTGTGAACTTGGTGTTAAGAAGGACAGTGTGGTCTGAAATATAAAGTAACTTATAATCACTGTGTTATCGTGATTTGTGAGCCATCTTTTTAAATGAAGTATAATGCATAAAAAAGTCTTTCTAGGCTACAAACAGAGGAAACTTTTCCTTTAAAAATCTTAAGTGTGCCCAAAGATCAAACATCACTGTTTTCAGATTCAGTTGAAATAGAAAATTAAATTTTACCTTAATACAAAGTGAGACCTTATGCAGTAATGGAGGCTTAAAGGCAAATGGTCAGCAAGAAATTAAGTTTAAAGGTTAATTGGGCTTAATGGAGAATCAACCAGATAACTAAAACAAAGAGAAATAATAGGTGTATTTTCTATAAATTGTTAATAAATGGCCAATATAGTTAATAGAAAAAGCTAACAGAAATTACTAACTGGTCAGCAATGGTTTGTTGATAGTTAATAAGGGTTAACTATTTGATTGGTCAGTTTTGGTCATGGTTAAGTTTTTTTTGTATGCTTTATATATTTATTCATGTAATGTGTATAATTTTTCACTGCAATGTAGTTATGTTTCTATATGTGGTCGTGTCTTCTCTCAGGTCTTTCAGCTTTGTGGGTTTTTCTCAAAGAGGCGGGGCCACCTGTCTGCCTTCATGTTTGAACCACCCCGGGCCCTATTAAGGCTGGGAAGACCCACTGGTCTAATGTGGTTCATTATCATTTATGTTTGGTGCTGACGAGTTCTCTTAGTATTTTTGGAATATTATTGTTTAATAATTCTCTGGATTACTGACCTCTGCTCTGTTTCTTGCTCTCTGTTATCAGATTCTGTATTGGGGCTTCATTTGTTATTGGACTGCCATTGGGCATATCCATTTATGCCTTTTGCAGTCTTAGGAGCAATTAATTATCACAGAGTTTTTGGGAAATAATTTTTTTATTTTTATAAAGATTGCTCAATTGCCCCTTATATATAGCTAAAGGTTGATGGCTACCCTTTCTCTGTTGGATGAATTTGTTATAGTATTTAGAGACTTGTAGGTGTTGTGGCCAGTTTCCCTTTTTGATGGCCTACTCCTTCTGAAGCCAGCAGGTTGCCCCGGGAACTGGCCAAATTAAGTGTGCAACAGCAAAGTCCCAGACCTGCTCCCAAGACAAGTATTGAGGCCTCTGTGGATTTCACTTGGGAAGAACTTCCACACCATAATGATATTGAACAAATTGGTTGTTCTACGGGTATAAATAGCCACATAACTCCGTAACTCATTCAAGCATTTCCTATGGATGGATGGATGGAAGACATCCCTGGTTGTCTGTGACTAGGACCATGCCTCTGACTCTTCTGAACATGGACAGTCATTTTTCACTTGTGTTGTTGATTTTCCAGTTCTGACCCTTTTGATGTTTAACATCCATTTCCTAGTTCTTCCATCAAATGTGTTGTCAGCCTCAATGGCAGAGCAAAACCAGAACAAAAACACTGTGTGGTAGCTAGCAAAATTCCTGTTAGGAAGTTAAGACTTTGTATGATTTTTGACTTTCATTTTTGGTTTGCACCTTTCTTCTTGTTTGTCATGTTTTGAAATTCTGGTTTATTCCCTGTTTCATTTACTACTCTGTGTGATGAAAAATCTCTACCACTTCTTAGCTGTGACATGGACTTCTGTGAAGCATGGTGGCAGTTCTGTCATGGTATGAGGGTGAATATTAGGTAACAGTGTAGAGGTACACACAAAATTGACCATGTTTGAGTAAATACTCTGTTTAATGATCTGGTGCCACTTAATGTTGCCCAGATGAGAACTGACTTCCACAGACCCTGAACCGAACAAGTTGTTTAGGAAATGATTGTTATACTGATACATTTTAATTTGGAATGCATGCTGTTCATCATGAGTCCCATCACTATCAGTGAGGGGTCTACATGCTTTCCCGTTCAATCTCTAGAAATCTTGTGATTTGCTTTGCCAAGTATTTATTATGAAGGGTTCTTTGTAAAATAAAGTGTCATATGAATCTGCAGGATTCTGGTTGCTCACTGATTAGATTATATTTCTCACAGCAGTTAATCAAGTTAATTTCTAATATTTATTCAAGATATAAGAAGAGTAGCTTAAATAAATTTGCATCTCATATGAAGATAAAAGGAAACACAAAACTGACAACAAATATCTATTTGTTAAGTTTACATTTTTCCTGTAGTATGTATTATTAATCTGCTTATCCAGGGCAGGGTGATGGGGAAGCTGGAGCCTATCCCAGTAAGAATAAGACACGTATACATTCTACTTGCTTTTAAACATGCTAATTGACAATTGAGAAAAGTAGTTTATGTCTTCTTATAGACTGAATGTAACATGAAAATCAATTCCAGTCTAAAGTTCACTATTTATACCTCTTTGTACAGTGCAGCTCATGCAGTATTCCAGTTTCACTGAACTATATAGACTCCTTTAGACACAGAGCACTTTTTTTGTCTGCAGTGTTACATTCAAAGATATTAGTGCGGCCTCTCAAGTTCATTTTTTCTGTTGTTGAATTCTAAACTATAACCAACCCTAGCTTGATCAAATGTGGCGTAGAGCTGTGAACATTACTGTCCTCTGCCTGCTTCAGATTATGTCTATTTCTGTTTTGCCAAGCAGCATGCAGTGTGTACAGTACTCATGTGATATAAGTGCAGGAATTAAAGAAACATTGACAGGGTAATGACAGTATATTTAAACTCTTAAATATCACAGCAGTCCTCATTGATTATATATATATATATATATATATATATATATATATATATATATATATTTGTTTTTACACTACAAATTAGGTTTATTTGAAAAGCAGCATGAATACTAACATCATGCAGTACTCAGAAACTCAGAAATATGTTTTTTGCCTACAAATATCCAATCTTGTGTTGGTTGGATTCCCAGAACACTGCCTTCAATATGTGAACTCAGTGAATTAAATAGTGAAAGAGGCAATTTATATAAGGAGAACAAGACTGACACCTCTCTCCATATCTTCTAAAAGAGCTTTAATACTTGTCTAGAATCCCTTCCAGTTAATGAAGTTATTCTCTTTTTTTACCTACACCCTTTTGAATTAAACTGAAGTTAAATATGATTAGTTTTCCCATTCTGAAATCTGTAACGATAACTAAATTATACAACATTTAGTAAAAATTTTTACAACATTTTTAAACATTTTTTACCAAAAATTCCAACACAGTTCATGTTTTATGCACACATTTACTCTTGTTCTACACACATTATATTTTGTTTAGCATGGTTATTTGCTTTTTTTCAGTTCCACAACTTTTTACATCATTTTTAGATTCAATCATTCTTTTCTTATATCCACTCATTAAGCTGGTTTATGTGATCTCCTGCGTTTTTCACTGAGGGCCAAAGGCTCTCTGTTACAATTTCACCCCAATGCTGACATTGTTTAGGACACATGGAGCAGAAGCTCATCCTGGTAGCACTGGGTCCAAAGAACTAGCCCAGAACTGAGCACAAGGGGCAGCATGATGTACTGGATCTGTACTGATATCTGGAAGGTTGCTGGTTCAAATCCCATTATGGACAGAAGAGATCCTACTCTGTTGGACCCTTGAGCAAAAACCCTTAACCTGATAATTGTTCCAGGGATGCTGTACAATGGCTGACCCTACGCTCACCTTTGGGGATTAGTAAAGTATATCAATTCAAAAAAAGTCTATTAAAAGGCAAACTTTCACATTTTATACCAGAAACTGCATAAAGTACTGAGAGTGAGCAAACTGAACTCAAAAATATATGCTTTTAGGTCAGCACATAAAATTTAAATATACATTGAGCAATTTACCTTTATAAATCTCAATCTTGTAAATGTGTCCCCCAAGAAGCTGAAGACAATCAATTGCTGAGCTGGGGACTGTGGAATTTTATGAAGCATCAAGCGCTGCAAGGAAGTGACACATGATCAACAATTGAGGTGTTTGGGAGATTGGAGACCCCCATGAAGCAACAGATGCCAGTGTGCCACTAGGTAATGAAATACAGTCAACACGCTTTGTCCTCCGATAACACCTGCACTGCAGTTCAAAAACAGATGTGCCACATAGTTAAAATTGCTACGCTACTGTGTGGAGGCCAGCAGGAGAGATGGGCTGAGTGTAAGCAGCATGCAGTTCAGTCCCCTTTGTCCCCTATTGGCAAATATGGCAATGTAACCTCTAAATCAGTGATGTTTCATGATCAGGGCTTGAACAAAAGTCAATACTAGACCTCGTCCTCCTCTATGGATCATTGCAAAGTCCAAATTCCATTCTCTAAAAAAATTATTCACCTTTACGAATGCTCCACCTGCAGCAAGGCACCAGTGAAAACGTACATTTGTGCAGCTCATTTATAGGTGACAGTTGTGTGTGCAATGCTTGATTCTTTTCATATCATAGAACAAGAATACTAACTAATAAATGACCTACAAATCAGGGCACACTTCAAGAAACTGATTGCACAACAATAAAGTCAGACAACAAGCCTCACTCCGTTTTGGTAAATCACAGCCTTTTTATACCATCATAAAAAAGCCATAGCAGCAGATGTACTTCCTGAAACAGCTGGGGGAGTTCAATGTACCACAGGAGCTGCTGATTGAGTTCTACACAGTAATCATCAAGTCTGTTCTTAGCTCATCCATTATAGTGTGGTTTGGATCAGCAACTAAAAATGACAAGAACAGGCACCAACAAATAGTTAGGCCTGCTGAAAAGATTCCTTGCATTACTCTTCCCACCTTACAGGTTCTGTACTATTTCAGTCATTAAGCGGGTAGGGAAAATCATCCAGACCATAACCTATTTGAACTTCTCCCATCTGCCAGGTGTTATAGATTAAACTATGCTAAAATAAGCAGATTCAAGAACTGTTTCTTGTGAGAGGCAATCAAGCTCACAAATGGTTAACTCAGCTATCCTTGATCAGTCTGGCCATTGCCCCCCATATCTTGCAAAATTCTTACATTTTGGATGGTCTGAAAGCAAATGTTATTAATCATGAGGAACAGCCACCTTTTTACAAATAATGCAGTGTTTAAAAGTTAAAATAATGATATAGCTAAGCAGGTATGGTGGATTTAAACCACAAACTGTTATCATGTGTATCCCTTGACTAAAGGGCATGTCTTCCTTAGATAGGGTAAGTGAATTAAATCTTTTATCACAAGCATATTCTTGGGAGACAACTTCAGGGCTCATTGAATGGTAATTTCACCCTGTGTCATGGGTTGTCACCTAATGCATCTCCTCCTCTTCTATCAGTAGACCAGAAGATCAAAGGTACATCTAGTTTTGGACTCTCGTCCAACAAGGCTTTACCTCGACATTTTATCAAACCCTTTTTTCATTTTTGCATCAGTTATTCAGGGATTACCAGCCATGCCCCAACCCTTCATGATGTTTTTGTGTCTTATTTCTTACACTCTATAGCAGTGCTTCCCAACCCGTGTGCCGCGGCACCCTGATATGCCGTGAGCATGGACTAAGGGTGCTGTTGCCAGGTGTCAGAACATAAAAAAATTTGATTTGAACTGATAATAATAATACCAGTTATACCTCAAGACTAAAGTCATGCTACCTGTGTGCTTTAATATAGTCCAGCGTGCATCCTATTTCAACTGCAGTCTGACGAATTAATAAATATCAGCTCTAATTTACTTACTTTCCACAGGGTAAGTGACGTTGCTTCCTGTTGTCTGTCTGTTTTTTTTTTGCGCCGAAAATGGCCGACTGTAGCGAAAGTCGTAAACGTAAAAACAACAGCAGCATCAACGACCTCAATGAAAATGATAATGCGGGGAGCAGTAAAGTTGCAAAAACTAAAACACGATTCTATCAGGACATTTACTTGAATTATGGGTTTACATTTGTTGACAAAAAAGGTATTCAGCACCCGCGATGTTTGCTGTGTGGTGATATCCTTGCAAATGAAGCCATGGTTCCAAGCAAATTGCAACGTCACTTTCAAACCAAGCATCAGAATGCAAATAACAAGAACTCGGCATATTTTAGGCGTTTAATGGACAGCCAGCAGAAGCAAGCACAGCTGTTTATGAAAACTGTGTCGGTGTCAGATAAAGCCTAGTTTTGAAGTCGCAGAACTGGTTGCCATGGCAATGAAACCACACACCATAGTCAAATCTTTGATTATGCCAGCATGCAAGATAATGGTGAAAACGATGCTTGGTGACGATGCAGAAAAAGTGATATCCAAAATGCCATCGTCAAACAACACCGTTTCTAGGAGGATAGAAGCCATGTCATCTGACATCAACAACAACGTGTGCGTTTTACTTCAGACCTGTAAACGATTTGCTCTGCAGATCGATGAGTCTACAGTTGTTAGTGGAAAATCCCAGTTGCTGGCCTTTGTAAGGTTTTCGAACAGCACAGAAATGTTGGAACAGTTTCTGTTTTGCAAGGAACTTATTGAAACGAAGGGAGAAGATGTATTTAAACATGTTTGCACGTTTTTCAGTGAGATTGATTTGTTGCGGGAATGGTGTGTTGCTATTTGCACAGATGGTGCTCCTTCTATGACCGGCAAAATGGTTTCATGGCATTTGCTAAGCGTGAAAATCCGAACATAATCACCACCCATTGTTTCATACATAGAGAAGCACTTGTGAGCAAGACGCTGGGAACTGAACTGCAGTCAGTTTTAGATCAGGTCGTTAAAATTGTTAACTTCATCAAAGTCCGTTCAGTCAAGTGCAGACTGTTTGAGAAACTGTGCAAAGACATGGGATCAGAACATTACACTCTGCTAATGCATACAGAAGTCAGATGGCTGTCAAGAGGTAAAGTTCTGTCACGGGTGTATGAACTGAGAGATGAACTCCGCCAGTTCTTTCTTAATGAACAAGCAAACAATGAGTTCGTAACACTGTTGGCTGATCCAACATGGTGTAGTAAACTTGCATATCTCGTTGACATTTTTGAAGTATTGAATGCATTGAATTCGGGCATGCAGGGCAATGATTCGAACATACTGTGTGTTACTGACAAGCTGCAAGTTTTCCGTTGTAAACTTCTGATGTGGACAAGTGAAATAGAAACAACCCATTTAATTTGCATGTTTCCTCGTGCAGTACAGGCTGATCCTGGCGCCGTCATGTTGCATGATGTCATTGTTAAGCATTTGTCACAGTTGGGAGACAATTTGCAACATTACTTTCCAAGTTTAGACATCCCTGGCAATGACTGGATAAGGAACCCATTCCATCAGCAGTTGGACTTGTCTAACTTACAGATGACAGAGAAAGAACAGCTACTTGACATTGCAAGTGACCGAACATTACAGCTGAAGTTTAAGGACATGAATTTAACAGAGTTTTGGATTATGGTTGAAAAGGAACATCCTGTGTTAGGTGCTAAGGCTGTCAGCATACTTATTCCATTCTGCACCACTTATCTGTGTGAAAAGGCATTCTCGGCATTGACACTACTGAAGACAAAACACAGAGGATGTTTATTGTCAGTTGAAAATGACTTACGAGTGTGTTTGTCAACTGCAGTTCGAGCTCGTATTGACAAACTTTCAAATTCTCTTCGAAGCCAGCCTTCGCATTAATTATGACGTTATAGTCTGCTTTGTGCCTTGTGACTTATTGCACTTTTCATGTTTGTGTTGTGTTCAAGTTTTTCATTTGAGACTGGTTTACTGGCAATTTATTTTTGTTACCTTTGTAAATGCAAAAATGTGTAGTTGGTACGCCTTATAAAAATAGGAATCTCATTCTACTCAACTGATGAGTTAAGATTAAATTGTTAATTTGAGTAGTTACATATCAGAGTGAAGGGGTGCCGTTAGCTGAAAAGATTTCACTAAAGGTGCCATGGTTTGGGAGAGGTTGGGAAGCACTGCTCTATAGTCTTGAACCAAGAGACTGCAAAGAGACCATATCATAGTCTTCCAATTTTCCAAATGTTTTTTGTTTCAATCATACAAAGATGAACTAGAAGGATTCTTTAAGTTAAATGATGAATTATGTGCTTGAGAAAGCAGGCGAAAATTAAGGTGCATTCAGGATGGAATCTTGGAAGCACACAAAGGGTCATGGGAATATGGGAGTAACTCATAGCTCATGGAGTCGAAACCTTGACAACTTTTAAAAAGTTTCTGGGTGAGATATTGGGACAACATCACTATAATAATAATAATAATAATAATAATAAATTTTATTTATACAAGGCGCCTTTCAGAGAACTCAAGGACACCGAACAAACAATAAATAAATAAAAGACACAATTATAAACAACTTAAAACATCAGAAAATCTAAAAATTAAAACCAAACAAAACCACTATAATCAGAAGGAAAAAGAAAAAGCCATTTTAAACAGATGCGTTTTAAGTTTGCATTTGAGAAATGAATATGATTTGATGTTTCAGAGCTCCGCAGGTAATGAATTCCAACACTTGGGAGCAGAACGGCTGAAAGCTCTGCTTCCCATGGTGGTTAGAAGGGCGGGAGGGATGGTCAGATGGGTGGAGGAAGAGGATCTAAGGTTAATGGATGGAATGGCAACATGAAGAAGGTCAGGCAGATATGGAGGGGCGAGGTTATGGATGGCCTTAAATGTTAATAGCAGAATCTTAAAATCAGTACGAAACTTGATCGGGAGCCAATGAAGCTGCTGCAAGACCGGAGTAATATGGTGAATAGATGGGGTTTGAGTGATGATACGTGCTGCAGAATTCTGGACTAACTGAAGCTTATGAAGAGATTTTTTAGGGAGACCAAAGAGGAGTGAATTGCAGTAGTCCAGCCGAGAAGTGACAAGACTATGAACAAGAATGGCAGTGGTATGAGGAGTGAGGGAGGGGGCGAATGCGATTAATATTACGTAGGTGGAAGTAAGCAGACCGGGTGATGTTATTAATGTGACATTGGAAAGATAGAGTACTGTCGAGGATGACACCCAGACTCTTGACCTGAGATGATGGGGAAACAACAGCGTTATCAATAATAAGAGAAAGATTATTGGTTTTGGATAATGATGATTTTGAACCAATGAGGAGAACCTCAGTTTTGTCACTGTTTAATTTAAGAAAATTCAAAGAAAACCAGGATTTAATTTCAGAAATGCAGTCAATAAGCGAGGGTGGTGGAAAAGAGGAGGTGAGTTTACCAGCAAGGTAGAGCTGGGTGTCATCAGCATAACAGTGAAAATTAATGTTATATTTGCGAAAAATATTGCCAAGGGGAAGAAGGTAAATAATAAAAAGAAGAGGCCCCAGGACAGAGCCCTGGGGCACACCAGAAGTAACAGCGGTGGGTTGGGATGTGAAAGTTTTAGGCTGTATGAACTGAGTGCAGCCTGAGAGGTAGGATCTAAACCAATCAAGTGGAGTGTGAGTAATGCCAATCAAAGATAACCTATTAAGAAGAGTGGTATGACAAATAGTATCAAAGGAGATCAAACTCAGATCAAGGAGGATGAGAATAGTGATTAGACCAGAATTAGCAGCCATAAGGAGGTCATTGGTAATTTTAACAAGTGCCGCTTCTGTACTATGAAGGGGGCGAAAACCAGACTGGAACTTTTCATATAGATTATTGTGAGATAAGTGGGTGTGAAGTTGAATAGCTACTATTTTTTCAAGAATTTTGGAGATAAAAGGCAAGTTAGAAATGGGGCGAAAATTATTGAAATTAGTAGGATCAGCACCAGGTTTTTTTAGCATTGGGGTTATAGCAGCAGTTTTAAAAGATGAGGGAATAATACCAGTAGTAAGAGAAGAGTGAATGATGGCAGAAATGACAGGGACTAGAGAGGGGAGGAAGGCTTTAACCAGAACTATAGGCAGGGGGTCCAGCTGACAAGTAGATGACTTGGATTTGCAGATGAGATCTGAGATTTCAGAGGAAGTGGGAAGCTGGAAAGAAGAGAAAGAGTGAATAGGCGAGTGTAGTTCAGAAGGAATACAGAGAGGATCTGGACCAAGGTGCTGATGTATCCTTTGGATTTTCTCATTGAAAAAAGACATAAGAGAATTACAGAAAGCAGTTGAGTAAAGGTGAGATGGTAAATAGTCTGGAGGTTTTGTAACATTATTAAGTAAAGAAAACAAAGACTTGGTGTTACCTGTATTACAAGTAATTAACTGAGTGTAATAATTAGATTTGGTTTGGACTATACAATCCTTGTAATAGAGTAGATGATTTTTATACATCTCTTTGTGGACAAAGAGTCCGGATTTTTTAAACAACCTTTCAAGTTGCCTTCCCTTAGCTTTCAGAAGCCGAAGTTCAGGAGTAAACCAGGGGGCAGAAAAAGAAAAAGATCTGTTTTTTAGCGGAGCAAGAGAATTAAGAATACCATTAAGACAAGTGTTATAATATGAGACCAGTCTTATGGGAGTGGATAAATTATAAAAGTCCATTTGGGAATCAATTCTAGAAGACAGCAAATTCAAGTTAATATTCTTAATGTTACAAAAGGCTATGAGACGTGGAAGCTTAGGAACAGAAAAAGTAAGTTTGGCATTGAATGAAAGGAGAAAATGATTGGTTATAGTAAGTTCATCTGCTGTAAGATCAAAAGGAACACCACCAAAGCAGCAGATCAGGTCCAAGATATGTCCTTTATAATGGGTAGGAACATCAGTGTGCTGCTGGTATCCAAAACTCTCCAGGAAAGATAAAAAGTCTCTAGTGAGAGGGATATTGATATTGTTCAGATGTATATTAAAATCCCCCAGCAGAATTATATTTGGAGTAATTATAGATAAATGGGTAAGGAAGGTAGCAAGATCGTTCAAAAAATTGTTGTTTGACTTAGGAGGACAGTAGACAGTTGCAATGATGGTAGGAACTGGCCCAGACAGTTGACACACAGTTGATTCAAAAGAGCTAACAGCAGAAGCAGGCAATGGCAGGACTTTCCACTTCTCACGATAAATTATCGCAACACCTCCTCCACGGTCAGAGGCACAGGGTGGACAAGTGTAAACAAACCCCGGGGGGGTGCATTCATTAAGTTGTGAAAAGTCTTGAGGTTGCTGCCAAGTCTCAGTTAAACAGAGAAAGTCAAACTTACGGTCAATGAGGAGATCCTGAATGAGATGTCCCTTGCTCGTGAGTGAGCAGATGTTCAGTAGACCAAAGCTGACAATGTTGCTGTTGCATTTGACAGTGGTGTTAGTCAACCGAGCTAAGCTGGCCAACACGCTATGGTCAGCGTTCCTATCTGTGTTATGTGGAGGGTGCCGAAAATCAGACCAAAAAGAGTTAATTCCTTCCGAGGCATCCGTTCGGAATCTCCGGCAGGACCCATGGTGGATGTATCTCCGACGAGGGAGAAGTATGACGTCCGGGTCGAAATACGGCACTGACAGCAGAGGCACAGACTGGAGAAGACGCAGTCGAAGAAGCTCAGCAGCTGGGTACTGGAGGAGGCCAGTCGCAGGTTGGATAATGAGCGACAGAAGACTCCAAACAAACATTAACCAGGCGAATATCCTACCAGTCCACATTGTAGGCGAGGAGGCCACAGGCAGCTCAGGTGTCCAGAGAACAAACCGGTAAGTTTCAAACGAAACGGGGGTTAGGATGAAGCTAAATGCATACACAACATATACAGCCACGCAGAGATGTCAGCAAAAATGGGAAAAAATACCATCAAAATCACTAGTCATAGCAAAATCAATAGTCTAGTTACCGGCGAGCAGCGGCGACCAGTCCCGCCAGCGTTCACTCAAACCGGAAGTAAGAATCAATCTATTAGCTAACCAAACAAGCTTGATAAACGGAATGGTATCTTTGGGTTTGCCTCACCACTTAGTTATTAAAATGCTCCAAATAGAGCCCAAACTGTACAGCTGCTAAGTAGGTAAGGCAGGATCAATCATGAGTCAAACATATATCAAAACAAACTTCTCAGTCCAATAAATTTAGTTTTAAAAAAGGTTTAGTGAAAATTCAAAGCAAACAATTCACACAAGAATAAAGAAAAAAGTTGTTACACATGCAAAACAAAAGGCAAAAAAGGAAAATGTTTCTTCTTTAAACTTAAGTTTTTCTTGTTGAACTTCAGTTGTTTTCTATACTAAAAGATGAGTTACTTCTTTACGCTTTACTTAATACATTCAGAACATTCTAAACGTACAGCTCTGCACATTCAATAGAGCACGTTATGTTACATATAACTGGGTACGGTTTGAGACTGTGTGCCCTCCATACCTTACCTATGGCAAGGCAGATCACTAACTGAGACTAATCTGTAGTCAGAGGGACAAAAAATAGTTATAATATTCTATTTCAATTCAGCCTGTGGGGGTTATAATAGGACCTAATATATACTATGCACTAATGTATAGGCAAACATTTCAAATAACCTAAATAACTAGCAAATGGCTTTTACACATATCCTACACAGCAACAACTTCAGTTTTAAATTCATGCCTAAAGGACATAGGGTTTGTGGAAACTCCCTTTCAGTATCTACACTTTTAAAGGTTACTTTAACACCATAAGAGTTTGTTTACCACTCACACATTTGCTGTGTAACGCCACACAGAAAGAGCACTGGAGCAAATAGTGCACAATTCACTTAATTTTTTGTGTAGCACTCCTCACTGAGCTTTCTCTAAATACACAGGCTGGGCAGTAATTCTCAAGTTGGAGAGAATGCTTTTTGTGCATACTGTATATCTTAAATGCCAGGACTCTGAACTCTTTTCAACTGTTAGTTTGACCTTCATCTTTTACATGAAGTAAATATTTCACTTTTGCCACCTTTGTCTGCGCAACTTGATTACAAATGCAGAAAACACACTTATACTTGACCGTGAAAGGATTCAAGCATCTACTGACACAGAGCATTGCAAACTTCTTATGGTCAAATAATATGGAACCTCCAAGCATCTAATAGAAGGTGTAAAAAAGGCAGTAATCGTGGCACATCATTATTTTTGCTGAGCCTACCTGGCACTTGGTAGTGGCAAATGGTAAGTTTCACTCTAAAAACTGACAGTCTTAAAGGCTTTACATTTTAATGTTTGTGCAAGAAAAATGAATAAAATAAATAAAAAGAAAAATACTACAAAAGAAAATGGTGCTCAGCACTTAAATGCATCGTCTCTACTGAAACGTTTAAGTTATGTGCTTTAGAAGAATTTCTCTCTTGTTTAAAACACACTCTTTAGGACTCTTTTAATCCCTATCCTACTCACATTAATAATAAGAATGTGTGGTCAGCAGAGAACATCTTCTTGCAGTAGTTATAAAGATGCATTAAGAAGTTATTTAAACTGTGATATAAAATGAAACAAATGTAATGGAAATCAAAAATCACACTTCTGACAGATACACAAATAAAAGAGTGTTAACAAAAACAAACCCATTTGTCTGAGAGATGCGTCTGGCATGAGCCACTGAAGCATTCAGCTAAGCCAACAAATGGCATTTAACATAATGTAACATAGTGAGGCACTCACTGTAAATTAATTTGCATTCAGCCTTCTGCTGAAACATACGGATCCCCTTGGATATAGAGCTGCTGTATTCTAAAGGACATCATTTTTTAACTTGTAAAAAAAATAACGTACGGAGTGCATTGCATAATTGTGCCTTGATTTAAGCGATGTACTTAAGGCAACAGTGTATTTAAGGCATTAGTCTAAATTTAATTACACTATTCATCCATTTGTCCAGTCACCTTCTGTGTCACGTTGGCACAGACTCCTCCTATTCTGTACAGGGTTTTACCAAGAACTCTAAATTGTTCCAAATATGCACGTTAGGTTGATTGGTACCTCTAATCTTCTGCATTTCCTTTGACAGTCATCATATCCCATTACAAAAATAAAGGAGCCTGAATACAAATAAGTGCAACTTCTAATTTGGACCTTGATCCGTCTTAAGGCAAATTCACACTCAGTGGGGACCAGCTGTGGATTTAGTGGTCTCCTCAGTCAAGTAGAAAAGAGGCTGCACATTCATATCCCACATATGCCTCACTTGAATGAGCCTGAGCATGTTAGCCTACCTGGTCTTCCACAAACAAGATAATATGGCTGTAAAAGGCTGTGCTGCTCTTTTGTCATGTTTTAGCATGATGCATGACTCCCCAAATTTTGTCTTGCCTCTAATACTGTCTGATTCCAGTCTTCATTGAGGTATTTAAAAAAAAAAAAAATAGGCATCCATCCATTTATCAGTTTTCTGAAAACAAAGCTTTCAGTACAGAATAAGAAGAACCCAAAGCCCGATCCAGCAGAAGCAATAGTAGCTCACAGGCATTCATGAACATGATCCAATAAAACAACAGACTCACACACACAGCAAGAATCATTCCTATTGTGCCAGTTTAGAGTTATCAATTATTGCCCTAAATCATGTCTTAAGGAGAATGGCATGAATTGGAGTTCTCTGAAGGAAACCCTCATGCACATGGGGATAACACCAAAAAGAGAAAATACCAGGCATCTATAGACATAAAATCCATAATGGAAGAACCAGTTTTTGAATATGTACTTTACTTTATTACTTTCATGTTCTTCTTTGTATTTCATTATTTGCATTACACTGGTATTTGGTGTGCGCTAATTCAGGAAGCAGCCAGCTGAGGACACTCCATGTCACTTCTGCTAATAACCATGGATGGTGCAAAAATTGCCTTTTTTTGAATATTTATGATCAAATATTATATATATATATATATATATATATATATATATATATATATATATACAGGTAAAATTCCGTTACAACGAAATTTTCATTACGAAGTATTTTTGTGGTTCCGACAGTTTCCCCATATGACATGAGTCAATAGAAATCTTGTTACTACGAAAAACATTCAGCAGATATTTTCAACGAAGTGCCCAAAAGACCTTGAAATGCCTGAATGAATCAGGAACATCCCCTTCTCGAACCGCCACCTTATCGTGGTGGAGGGGTTTGCGTGTCCCAATGATCCTAGGAGCTCTGTTGTCCGGGGCTTTACACCCCTGGTAGGGCCACCCAAAGCAAACTGGTCCTAGGTGAGGGATGAGACAAAGTGCGGTTCAACATAACCTCCTATGATGAATAAAAAATTTGGACGGCGTTTTCCCTCGCCCGGATGCAGGTCACCAGGGCCCCCCTCTGGAGCCAGGCCTGGAAGTGGGGCTCGATGGCGAGCACCTGGTGGCCGGGCTTGCACCCATGGGGCTCGGCCGGGCACAGCCCAAAGAGGCAACGTGGGTCCCCCTTCCCATGGGCTCACCACCTATGGGAGGGGCCAAGGAGGTCGGGTGCAGTGTGAGTTGGGTGGTGGCCGAGGGTGGGGACCTTGGCAGTCCGATCCTCGGCTACAGAAGCTGGCTCTTGGGACGTGGAATGTCACCTCTCTGAAGGGGAAGGAGCCTGAGCTTGAGGTTGAGAGGTTCCGGCTAGATATAGTCGGGCTCACCTCGACGCACAGCTTGGACTCTGAAACCAATCTCCTTGAGAGGGGCTGGACTCTGTACCACTCTGGAGTTGCCCCCGGTGAGAGGCGCCGAGCGGGTGTGGGCATATTTATTGCCCCCCGACTCGGAGCTTGTAGATTGGAGTTTACCCTGGTGGACGAGAGGGTAGCCTCCCTCCGCCTTCGGGTGGGGGGACGGGTCCTAACTGTTGTTTGTGCGTATGCACCCAACAGCAGTTCGGAGTACACACCCTTTATGGAGTATCTGGAGGGGGTGCTAGAGGGCATACCTTCTGGGGACTCCCTCGTACTGCTGGGAGACTTCAATGCTCACGTGGGCAATGACAGTGAGACCTGGAAGGGCGTGATTGGGAGGAATGGCCCCCCCGATCTGAACCAGAGTGGTGTTTTGTTATTGGACTTCTGTGCTCGTCACGGATTGTCCATAACGAACACCATGTTCAAGCATAGGGGTGTTCATATGTGCACTTGGCACCAGGACACCCTAGGCCTCAGTTCGATGATCGACTTTGTGGTCGTGTCGTCGGACTTGCGACCACATGTCTTAGATACTCGGGTGAAGAGAGGGGCACAGCTGTCAACTGATCACCACCTGGTGGTGAGTTGGCTTCGATGGTGGGGGAGGATACCGGTCAAGCCTGGTAGGCCCAAACGTGTTGTGAGGGTCTGCTGGGAATGTCTGGCAGAGCCCACTGTCAGAAGTAGCTTCAACTCCCACCTCCGCCAGAACTTCAACCACGTCCCGAGGGAGGTGGGGGACATTGAGTCCGAATGGGCCATGTTCCGTGCCTCTATTGTTGAGGCGGCTGACCAGAGCTGTGGCCGTAAAGTGGTCGGTGCCTGTCGTGGCGGCAATCCCCAAACCCGTTGGTGGACACCAGCGGTGAGGGATGCTGTCAAGCTGAAGAAGGAGTCCTACCGGTCCCTTTTGTCCTGTGGGACTCTGGAGGCAGCTAATAGGTACCGGTAGGCCAAGCTGAATGCTGCTTCGGTGGTTGCTGAGGCAAAAACTCGGGCATGGGAGGAGTTTGGGGAGGCCATGGAGAACGACTTTCGGACGGCTTCGAGGAGATTCTGGTCCACTGTCCGGCGTCTCAGGAGGGGGAAGCAGTGCAGTGTCAACACTGTATATGGTGGGGATGGTGCACTGCTGACCTCGACTCGGTACGTTGTGGGTCGGTGGGGGGAGTACTTCGAAGACCTCCTCAATCCCACTAACATGCCTTCCAATGAGGAAGCAGAGCCTGGGGACTCAGAGTTGGGCTCCCCCATCTCTGGGACTGAGGTCACCGAGGTGGTCAAAAAACTCCTTGGTGGCAGGGCCCCGGGGGTGGATGAGATATGCCCGGAGTTCCTCAAGGCTCTGGATGTTGTAGGGCTGTCTTGGTTGACACGTCTCTGCAACATCGCATGGACATCAGGGACAGTGCCTCTGGATTGGCAGACTGGGGTGGTGGTCTCCCTCTTTAAGAAGGGGGAGCGGAGGGTGTGTTCCAACTAGAGGGATCACACTCCTCAGCCTCCCTGGAAAAGTCTATTCGGGGGTTCTGGAGAAGAGGGTCCATCGGATAGTTGAACCTCGGATTCAGGAGGAACAGTGTGGTTTTCGTCCTGGTCGCGGAACAGTGGACCAGCTCTACACCCTTAGCAGAGTCCTGGAGGGTGCATGGGAGTTCGCCCAACCAGTCTACATGTGTTTTGTGGACTTGGAAAAGGCGTTCGACCGTGTCCCTCGGGGAATCCTGTGTGGGGTGCTCCGGGAGTATGGGATACCGGACCCCCTGATAAGGGCTGTTCGGTCCCTGTACAACCGGTGTCAGAGCTTGGTCCGCATTGCAGGCAGTAAGTCGAACTCTTTCCAGTGAGAGTTGGACTCCGTCAGGGCTGTCGTTTGTCACCGATTCTGTTCATAACTTTCTATGCGCAGCCAGGGTGTTGAGGGGGTCCGGTTTGGTGGACTCAGGATTGGGTCACTGCTTTTTGCAGATGATGTTGTCCTGTTTGCTTCATCAGGCCGTGATCTTCAGCTCTCTCTGGATCGGTTCGCAGCTGAGTGTGAAGCGGCTGGGATGGGAATCAGCACCTCCAAATCCGAGACCATGGTCCTCAGCCGGAAAAGGGTGGAGTGCCCTCTCAGGGTTGGGAGCGAGATCCTGCCTCAAGTGGAAGAGTTCAAGTATCTCGGGGTCTTGTTCACGAGTGAGGGAAGAATGGAGCGTAAAATCGACAGGCGGATCGGTGCGGCGTCCGCAGTGATGCGGGCTCTGCATCGGTCTGTCGTGGTGAAAAAGGAGCTGAGCCGTAAGGCAAAGCTCTCAATTTACCAGTCAATCTATGTTCCTACCCTCACCTATGGTCATGAGCTATGGGTAGTGACTGAAAGAATGAGATCGCAAATACAAGCGGCTGAAATGAGTTTCCTCCGCTGGATGTCTGGGCTCTCCCTTAAAGATAGGGTGAGAAGCTCAGTCATCCGGGAGGGGCTCAGAGTAGAGCCGCTGCTCCTCTGCATCGAGAGGAGTCAGATGAGGTGGCTTGGGCATCTGATCAGGATGCCTCCTGGACACCTCCCTGGTGAGGTGTTCTGGGCACGTCCAAACGGGAGGAGGCCCCGCGGTAAACCCAGGACACGCTGGAGGGACTATGTCTCCCGGCTGGCCTGGGAACACCTCGGGATTCTCCCGGAAGAGCTAGAAGCAGTGGCCGGGGAGAGGGAAGTCTGGGTATCTCTGCTCAAGCTGCTGCCCCCGCGACTCGACCTCGGATAAGTGGAAGAGGATGGATGGATGGATGGAATCAGGAACATAGCAGTTAGTCCTGTGGTTGCAGCTCAGCTGTGCACAATGATCCTCAAACAGAAACGCTCTTTTTTTTTTTCTTTCTTTCTTTGAACTTTCTTGTACAAACATCCATTGGAATTTAACTCATTGTCACCCTCCTATAGAGACAGCGGACACGAAAAAATGTTAACAGTTCATATTAGAAAAGAAAAAAACTTGAAATTTTTGCAGCTCTCAATTGCGGCAAAAAGAAAAAAGACATTGCCAGTGAATTTGGAATTTAGCCATCAACACTGTCAATTTTCTTCAAAGACTGAGCAAAAAAAGAAGAAAAATCTCAGGTTACCAACAAATGCGAACTGCTGCATTTGAAGACATCGAAAAAGCTGTTTTTATGTGGTTCAGTGATGTTCGTTCAAGAAACATTCCTATTAATGCTGCATGCATTCAAGAAAAGGTGAGGTTTCTAAACTCTCTTGGGACCTCCCCCAACTGGACAACACGCCGAAGAACTTCCCAAATTGCGATCACTGCGTCTGTGGATGACTGTTTATCAGCTCTGCTGCAGCTCTTCACAAGCAAACAGAAAAGATCTCGATGAGTAATGCAAGGAACATTGTAAATGCAGGGAACAGAATTACTTAGCCACTAACCTGGCCATGACCCTGCCTGACTGCTGCATCTGTGTATAGGAGAGTGGCAGATCACACTACAATAAATAACCCAGCTGTTCCTGTATCAAGCTGAATAAAGCTGGTTTTGCTAAAGTATTGAGACTAAGCCTCATGTTTTGGGCAAGACAGGGACTTATAGCGCGACCCGATCTTTTATGATTTGCTTCTGTGGCATTTAACTGCAGTGCTGTGAGCCCGCTGTTATCCTGCCCCGGCAACAGACAAACAATCTTCCACAGACGTGGCAATCGCACTTCTGGACGCACTTCAGCGTGTCGTCCCGTTGGGCGGGGAATGGGGGGGATCCTAAAAGAGTTCAGAAACCTCACAATATGAAGAAGAAGAAAAGGATGATTTGGCTTCTGATTGATAATTGTGCTGCCCACAACATGCTTCCGCATTTAGATAATGTTTGTGTTGAATTACTCCCACCCAATTGCACAGCAGTGCTTCAGCCATTGGATTTGGGCATCATTCGTACCCTGAAAGTGTATTATCGCAAGGAAATGCTGAGAAAATTCTCATCAGCATAACTTGTAGACAGGAGGAGATTAAATTAACACGAAAGAAGCTATTGAAAGGATTGCAAACACCTGGATGCAAGTTAAGAAAGCACTATAATGACAAATACAGAATCTCATTACTACGAAATTTTCATTACAACAAAATATTTTTTAGGTCCCTGGCAGTTCGTTGTAATGGAATTTTACCTGTTTATCTATATAATAATAATTATATATATATATATATATATATATATATATATATATAAATAAATAAATAAATAAATAAATAAATAAATACAGACGGGTGTCCTGACCAGGATAGGAACAGAGTTTTTTCCCAGACTGGATACCAAAATTGAAGGTCCACGGGATTGGAGACCCAACCCAGACAGGATCGGTCTATAATGAACTGGCTGAAGACAAATTCCAGGAACAGTTCATATCCCCAAACAGAAGGTGGCAGTGGATCCTCAAGGCTAATCCCAATGAGAACACCTGTCAAGGTCCTAGAGCACCACCAAAGGGCGCTGTCATCGGGAAGTCAAAGTTGGGAGGCAGCAAGCCACACTCTTTCTTAGAGGAAAAAATTGATTGGGTTACATATTGCTCTTTGATCTTTGTCTGGTGATTATTGTAGGAGTGGTTTGGTTTAATAGAAAACCTTTAGTTTAAACCCAGAATTATGTTGGGCATTGCTGTGTCTGAGGCATGGGGCTCAGCTGTGCCCCCTGGTGGTTACAATATATAAAATGCAAAGCTTACTCAATCATTCATCAACAAAAGCACTATGTCTCGTTTAGGTAAAACGCTGGTATTTGGCAAGATGGTACATCTACGGCAGTATGTATCCACTAAGAAAGGAATTTTAATATATTAATATTTAGGGGTAAAAACCCTACAACAGAAAAACTAAATACCCCAAAAGCTCAAAAATTATCCGACATTTGCTTTTTTATCTCTCAATACATTTTTTTATTTGTCAATGTTTATTACTATGCTAATTTACACACTTGGTGCTGCATTCAAAGTGCTTTTTGCAAATGAAAAGGTGTTGAGTGCTGTGAAGCACCAGCAAATAAACTGAGTTTCATGGGTATTGGGTGCATTACCAAAGGGTGAAAGGTGAGATAACAACTGCATGGCTCTTCAAGAATTCTGTGCAAAAAGGGGAATGAGCTACATAATAAAAGCAGTTTAAAAGTGCTGTAAAGCCCCCTGAAAAAGGTGTACAGGAACTGATTGAAGTTTTGTTTTTATCATGGACAGCTGTGTATGTTCATGAGTAAGCAGCTCCAGTGACCTAATACTGGAAATATCATTGATTATTATTTGACAGATGTTTTAATGCAAGGCAACATACAACATTTGAGATTCAATTCTTTACATTTCTTTTGTTTTTCCAATTAGAGCACAGGCAAGTGAAGTGACTTGCTCATGGTCACATAGTATCAGCAGCAGGATTTGAACCATCATCCTCAGGGTTTGAAGTCCTAGGTACAAAACCCTAACCACTACAACACATTGCCTGCCAATAATACTAACCCTTTGTAAAAAAAAAAAAAACAAAAAAAAAAAAACTACAAATATTGTACTCAGAAAAGCAGTTAGTAACATATGTCACGCTTGGGTCACAGATTTGCACAGAGACACAGGAGGTTATAGAAAAAAGGGAACTTTATTCAAAGCACTGCAAACAAACATTTGTCTCTTTTCAAAAGTTTAAACATGCTCCATGACAAGTCAGAGATGACAGTTCCACCAGGAGCAGAGAATGTCTGAGAGAGAGAGAAGGAGAAGTAAGCAATCAATTTAACAAACTGAAAGAAGCCCGTACAGGCTTTTTAAGAAGGCGGAGCACCGCGCGAGAGGCATATTACGCGACAGAGCCGGCCAGAAAGGACAGGAGGAATGTGAAGGTAGTATGTCATTGTCTTTTTAGGGGTTTTCCCAGAGGCGTCTGTATTCTCTGGGGGTGCGATCAGCTCCGTAGCTCACACATAGTATGTCTGGCACACCCGATTAACTGACAGCACTGTAATTGACACCTTTTGTCTTATGAAATTTCCTGGGTGAAGCTGAGTAACACAGCATGCTCTTCAGTGACATGCCTACTACAAACCATGGAAGAACACATAAATGGTGAGGTATTACTTATTGAGGCAGAGAATAGCAAAATATTTTTTTGCTGTTTTCTCTGCAGGAGTCACAAACAAAAGAAAAAAAACAAGTGTAGGAGCAGCTGAGTGGAGACGGCAATTGCAACATGCCATCATGCAGCAGACACAAAAGGAAACACAGTGTGAATTGACACAGGTTGTATGCGCAGAACCGTGAGATATTAAGAACATTCTTAGGGAACATGTAAAAAAAAATAATTGTCCCAAGTAAATGTCAATGTTGTTATACTGTATATACAAGTTTATTTACATTTCGGCATACAACATCTAAACATCTTTGAATTGCCACTGTGTTGGTGTCTTTAGGGACAGGTTCTGGGTCATCAATGCGCTCAATCTTGTTTAATCTCTAGTGGCAGAGTCTGGCCATATTTTTGCATTATGTTGTGGTGTTTTGCACCAGCCATCACAATGTGGCAAATCTTTGCTGCGTTGTAGAGCAGTGTGCCACCCAATGAGTCAAAGCACCACCATCTACCTTTTGATGAACCTATGGTCCTTCCTATCACTGACTGTTTGTGGAAGTGTGCTTCATTGCGTCTCCTCTGCTTGTGATGAGAGTCAGTGAGTAGTGTGAGGTGCCAGGCTCTGAGGTATACCCATTATGACCTGAAAAAAAGTATACAACTTGAGCTGTATGTTGTACGACATAACTGGAAGGGTTAGAGCTGTTGGAGGATATCGCCAATGGCAGACTATGCCAAGGATCATAATGACATTTTGGTTTATGACAAAGACTGACTTGTAAGCCAATTTAGACTTTAGAAGAGCTATCTTCTTAGAGTAACGTGTGGCACTGAAGTCTACATTACAGAGGACATCATGCAGAAATTAGGCAATCCCAGTTCCCTTACAGGTTTTAACAACTATTGGGAATTTGGTGACAGGTACTTTTCAGTGCGAATTAGCTGACCAGTCAAGAATCTTATAGTCATCACTGAGAAATGTAATGCCATCTTTGTGGGTTGGTACAATTAAGATGCTACCCAGATAAATCCAATTCCATTATGGTCAGGATAAGCAAGCTGCAATGAAAAGACAATTTGCAGTGATTGCTTATTTTCCTAATTTAATCAGCACATACTGTACATGTCAAGTCAAGTTGAGGAGCATGCTCTGAGACACCGTGTTGCCGCACCCACCACATGACGAAACAGCATGAGATCCCAGCTGGCAACCCCCCAGGCAGACATGAGGTCCAGTCTCACCCACCAGAAATGACCCTCTATCTGCTGGAGCCAGGTGTTATGTGGGCAACCCCTTGGCCTGGTCCTGCCACTCGGGTCCCCAACAATTAGGATCCTATGAGCTGGATCACCCTTGGGAAAATGTGGCACATGGCTGTAGTGCCGTAACTGACTCTCCCTCACAATGCAGGTAATGCGCCTCATTCTGGACGCCATAAGCAACCGCTCATTTGACACAAAGTCAAAACAACGGTACCCAAGGATTTTCCAGAGAGACACAGTCCCAAAGGAGTCCAATCTTCATCTCAGATCACTGGTTAGCGTCCATGTCTCGCAACCATATAGTAAGACAGGAAGCACCAGGACACTAAAGACTTAGACCTTCATGTTTTTGCATAAATAGCGGGAGTGCCACTCACCCCTTCCCAGCAACCTCATGACTCCCCCATGCTCTCCCAATCCGTCTACCAGAGACATGAATGTCACTGCCAAGGTACAGTAAGTAAACCTCTCCATAAGGTCAACACTCTCTCTCCGTAGACAGACACACTGCTGATGGCTGTGCCCAAGAGGTCATTAAAGGCCTGGATCTTGTTTTTTATCCAGGACACTCACAAGCCCAGAAGCTTAGACTCCTTGCTCAGTCCCTCGAGCGCCCTGATCAAAGTCTCCATTGACTCCGCGAAGATCACAGCATCATCAGCAAAGTCAAGATCCGTGAACCTTTCTTCACCAACAGATGCCCCACAGCCACTGGACCCCACAACCTTGCCCAACACCCAGTCCATACAAGCACTGAACAGAGTAGGAGCAAAAACACACCCCTGACGAACCCCAAAATCAATTGGGAAAAACACAGATGTTCTGTCTCCACTCTGCACAGCACTCACAATACCAGTGTACAGGCTGCTCATTATATCCAGCAATCTTGAGGTGATCCCATGAACTCTCAGGATGTCCCACAGGGCAGCTCGGTCAACTGAGTCAAACGCTTTACAAAAATTGACAAAGGCTGCAAAGAAACTCTGCTGATACTCACGTTTGTGTACCATGAAAACCCTCAGTGCCACGATGCGGTTGATGGTAGACGTCTTAGGCATAAAACCAGACTGTTCCGGTCACTGGTAGTTGAGCAAGTGATCACGGATCCTATTGGGGACGACCCTAGCAAGGACCTTACCCGGCACAGAGAGCAGTGTTATCCCCCTGTAGTTGCTGCAATCCAGGCAATCACCCTTTCCTTTCCAGATAGGGACGACAAGTCCCATTTTCCTGTCAGTTGGGATGATGCCAGTCTCCCAAATGGAAGCAAAGATTGCTTGCAATGCCAGGAGGACAGCCTTACCACCAGCCTGGTGAAGTTCACCCTGGATACCATAGATCCCCAAAGCCTTTCCTCTCCTTAGCTGGTTCACCACCTGTGCAATCTCAGTAAGATTGGGTGGTTCACACCTAATTGGAGGATCAGCCTCAAGAATCGTGGACCCAGAGATATCCAACGTCCTAGCCGGAGGATCATCTTTGAACAGCCGCTCAAAGTGGCCAGCCCAGTGGGTCACAACTGCAATGTCATCTGTAAGGACCGTTCCATCAGCTGACCTGACAGACTCTCCGAGGAACAGATTTGGATGTGTGTAATGCTTTGATTCCTCTGTAAGCAGGATGTGGGTCGCTAGACCACAGATGGTGTGTCACTTGCTCACAGATTCCTCTAATAAACGCTTCCTTGTGTGCCCTCAGAGCTGTCCTTCTCAGTTCAGTACAGACCAGAGTTGCCATTGAGCCGTGCGCTGCGACTCCTCTCAATGATATCCAGGGTGCCCTGTGAGATAAAGCACCTCCTTCTGGGAACACCGGTAACACCAACACAACCCTCAGCAACCTTCAGGGTCTTGTCACGGAAGGTCTCCCACATCACATTAGGATCAGCAGTCACACCCAAATCCGCAAGTTCCTCACACAAACTGTGTGCATACTCGTTAGAAACCGCCTGGTCTTGGAGTCTGGCCAAGTCCAGGCTCATTTTCCTAGTAGGTAGCAACCTACTGGACTTAAGCTGAATCCTAAGATTAGCAACAAAAAATCTGTGGTAAGAAATCACACACTGAGCACTTCTATAGACCCTGAAGTTTTGCAAGACCCTCCAGCATCTGCCCACGAGGATGTGATTGATCTCCTTCACCGCACCACCATCTGCCCACGAGGATGTGATTGATCTCCTTCACCGCACCACCATTTATTGGAGTACCAAGTCCAATGGTGCGGCTCAGGGCGAAGGAATCAGGATCCAGCGATTCGCAACACATGACCTATTGCAAAGTCAAGCAACATGGAGACACTTTCACCACTTTCGCCAGACCCATGGGAACCAAGACAATCCTCATAGCCAGCCCTTTCAGTGCCAGTGGCTGCACTGAAGTCACCCATGACCAGAGGAGAGTTACCTTGTGGGCACCCATCATCCACAGAGCAAAGTGTGAGTAAAATGTCTCTCTCAATGAGACATCACTCACCGCGGTCAGAGCATACACTGAGACAACAGACAAGGCACCCAGGGAGTGCCGTAATCTGAGTCTCATAATACGCTCATTGAAAGGAGTGACATCGGACACCATCGGAAGAAGCCAATCCTCTACAGCAAAAACTACTCCCCGAGTATGACAGCCATCTGAGCGACCAGACCAATAAAATGTGTATCCACCTACAGAGAGCTGGCCAGTCCCAGGTCTGCGCACCTCAGAGAGTGTCACCACTGAAATGCGGAGGAGTTTATGCAGCTCCTCCAACAGCAGACAAAGATGATCATCTTGCCGGAGAGACAAGACGTTCCATGCGCCTACCCGGATGGGCCGCCTCAAACTGGGACCCGAGTGCTGCTATGCAGTGGGCAACGTCTCAGCATCATACCAGTTCTGATCCCCAACAGACCAGACCCCATTGTCTCTCCAATGGTTTCAACTCTTCCGGAATGGGGCCACGAGGGCTTTCCCACATCCCCTTCATGATGCAAGCAGCCTTCCTATGGGCGGCTGCAGCAGAGCTACTCCCGCAGAGAGCAAAAAGGAGTCCTTTAAGTCATCTCGGAACTGTGTGAAGTTTTTTTTTTTTTTTTTTTTTTTACAGTGGTTGGAGTGCCAATCCTGCCACCAACCCCCATGATTTCCCTGCAAGTTGGAGGACCGCTTGCAGGGCTGGATGCTGTTTAACGTCATACCCAGGAATCTGCTTTTGTAAGCAGTGTGACCTGTAGAGGGCATTATAGCACCCCAAACCCCGGACACAACCTCACCAGAATAAGTTCCCAGTTTAAATAAAGATTTTATTATTCACAAATACTGTACTTCTCACAGGCCTTCTTCCAAAGGTTGAACAAGCATATTTACAAGCAAAATGTATCTTTCTTCTCTCTGTCTCTTCCCTCTCCTCCACTTCTTCTCTGTGATCTCTGTCCTCTTCCACCCGACTCTAACTCCCCAAATGAGGGGAAGTGGCATCCTTTATACTGGACCCAGGAGTATTTCCAGTGCTGCCACACTGTATTCGAGCAGCACTTCCAAGTCATGTCAAACCTCCCTAAAATGAAGAAACATCCTTCCCACAGCTCCCCCTTTTGGCTCCTATGGGACCAAGCAGGGATGTGCATTAGAGCTCCAATTATCATGCAGCCTGCAGGTGTGTATATGGGAGACCCACCAAAGAGCTGCTGCCACCTGTCGTACTAGGGAAGTACATAGGCCTGGGAGGTGGTCTCTTTCCACCCTTCCATTACCAAGGTGTCATGAAATCATCCGTCCTGGTCAGAATGCCAGCCAACCCTGGTCTTGTATGACAACAAAAAACACTTTCATTCAATTAATGTAAAACTGAAATATGTTGACTGATGTTGTTGCAAGGTGGTCTCGCCGAATTCATGATTCATTTATTTTAACAAACAGTAGTGTGTGAAGCAGACTTCAAGGTCATGCTGGATGTGAGGGTTGGCTTCTTGGTAATGCCGCCATTGCCAATTATGTCATGCAACACATAGCACACCTTTTTTATAGACACCACACATAGGCCACATACTAAGGCAATTAACATTAAACATATGCATTAGGGGTTGTTACCAACACTGAAGAGCACAGTCTTGATAGAACATGTCAATTAACTGTAAAATGACACTGCTCTGGTTCAGAAAACAGATGGATAATTAGTTCAAGAAATTTAGATTGTTACTGATTTGTCATTGAAATGTGCAATGAAACAAGATGCTAAATTGCTAAAACTAAAAATGTCAGCATAGGGCTTACGGATGGTCGAAACTTCTTTAACATTAAGCCACTGTGAAGTTTGTGGTTTGTAATTTCTGATGTTTGTATAGGAAATGGCTTGTGCATGTTTCTGGGCATAAGTACAGTTTATACATGAGGCTCCAGAACCTTTAGTTTTTTTTAAAAAAAATAAAAATACTTATATATACAGACTGAATAAGACTGTTCATGTAAAATATGACAAAAATAAATATTTATTTATGCAAAACATACACATATAAAAAGCATAAATGAGAGTCATTAAATAAATGCATTTAAATTATAAAATATAAAGACATTATAGAATAGAAATTATACTTGCAAATTGTAAATAGAAAATAGAAAAGTGTCCATAGAAAGTAATGTTTTCTTTATTGAATGGTTATTATTGACATACATTGTACTATGTTACATGCTGTTTAGTCTCTCCTCCTTTTTACTTGGCACTTTTTTACTCTGATTCCAACTTAACTTTTCATTTTTTTTCATTATTCATAAAACTATCCTAATACTGTACAGATTTCAGTTTTTTTTTTCTATGTAATGTCATCTAATTTAGTAGCTTGTCTTTTTATGGTCATTATGGATGTTTTTGCTGTTGATATAATTCAATTTCTTTTCTTAATATAAATATTTTATCAATTCATATAATTTTTTAAATCTTGGTTCTTTTTATTCTAAGATGTATTGGAATGAGCCACATGAACCCTGCAATGTAAAATAATAGGATATGATTATATGGAAAAGAAATGCTAATAGAATGTCAAAAATATGTAATAGATATTACTCTTTTGAAGTAGCAAAAAAGGGATTTTTTGTTCATTTTGTGGAAGATATATATAATTGAGTAAACTTCAGTATATTTTCTTCATTTACATAATCTAGATTAAAATAATTCTGACATTTCTTTCAAGAAATGTTACCAAATGAAGCCCATTTTGCATTATTTTAATATTCGTTTTGAACTATGAGGGATGTTCAATAGGCTTTGAGCCTGACCCTGAAAAGAGTAGTCTGCAGTTTAAGCTTTGTAAGTGGCTAAAGACTAACTCTTGTGTGCTAAAACAAGTTAATTGTAAGTTTTCATCATTTCTGATTTCTAGAGCATATTATTGAATTTCTGAGTTCATTGAATTTATTGAAATCCTAATGCTATAGAACATTCTTTCTTTGATGATCCACTCTTGACTGGTGAAGATGTCTTGGACTTGTTCACTTCAGATCTTACAGTCAAAAGATTAGCTGCAGAATGTGATCAAGGTCGTATGTCTCTCACAAGATGACCCAGCATCTGGTTGGACTTTGACATTGACAAAATAATTGTCACCGTGGAGTCAAACATAATGGAGGGTGAAGGAGTGATGGCAACTGAAATAGGTGTTCTAATGATAAGTAATAGGCCAATAGAATCCATTCTTCATAAACAATTATAAATGAGAAAGACCCATGAATGTTGGGTGCCCAGAATGTTGATTTCTGAAATGAAACATTACTCTATCCATTCTTCATCGGACTTGGAGAAAGATCTGAAGCATTACACAAAACTTAGTGAAACCTAGATATGCTGTTATAACCCTTGGTCCAAACAACACATAAAAGAATGGAAGCCCGATGATCATCTTGCACCAGAGAAATTTGAAGTCAAAGGTATTGCCAGCAGAAGGATGTGTACAAATTTTGACTGTGTCGAAGGTGTACCCCATATTCCTTACATGATTCAAAACACCCACACAATCAGTCAGTATTATGCTGATTTACTTTGACATTTGTAGCAGTCAGTCAAGGAAATGCATTTTGAGTCAAAGCCATTCAAGGCCTTGTACTTTATATAATTAGTCTACCCTGTCTATATATTTTATTATAAATGCTACATTTACTTATTTTTATCATTCAGGTTAAAACAAAACAGACTACATAGAGTATTTTGTACAGCACAAGAGACTAAAACATAATATCATCTCAATGGTTCTACCAGAGTTATCTGACAACTCTCTTATTAGGCCTTTTTCAAGAATACAAATAGAGAAACCAGGCATATCTCGTTTGAAAGCTTAGACTAAGACATTTTTAAATATTCTGCCACATAAGGTTGCCTCACAACACACTTTATTGTGGGATAGAACATTACAAAGACATTTACAGATGAGAAGAAAAAACACATTTTCCTAAGACATTTTGATATCAATATTTTATGAATGGCATATTAGACATCAATGATAGGTAAGGTACATACCTTTTATAGAAATTGTTTTTTGACTCTATATATATAAGGTTGGTCCTATGACCATCGATATAAGGGACAAAAAAACAAGAAAGCAAATATTCAACTGCAAACTGCTATACAACAACATGTTTAACATGTATGCAAACAGCAAAGGGTGGCACAATGGTAGTGTCATTGCTCTGAATCCTTCACTTAGTCACTGTATGAGTAGTCTGCATGTTGTCCCCCGTGTGCTCACATGAGTTTTTCCCCCCACATATACAGGTTAGGTTAATAAGCTAAATTGGTCCGTGTGTGTGTGTGTGTGTGTTCACCCAGTGATAGACTGATGCTCTGTCGAGGTGTCTTACCTTGTGCCTGATAATTTTTGGGATAGATTCCAGCAGCCCTGCAACTCTGTCCTTGATAGGCAGGTTGAAAAAAATGGATGGATGGCTTATGGATGTATTACAGTAATCCCTCGCTATATCGCGCTTCGACTTTCGCGGCTTCACTCTATCGCGGATTTTATATGTAAGCATATCTAAATATATAACACAGATTTTTCGCTACTTCGCGGGTTTCTGCGGACAATGGGTCTTTTTACTTCTGGTACTTGCTTCCTCAGTTGGTTTGCCCAGTTGATTTCATACAAGAGATGCTATTGGCAGATGGCTGAGAAGCTACCCAATCATTACACGCAGTTAAGTTCCTGTGTGCTGCTGATTGGCTCAGCGACGGAGTGCTGCATTAACCAGGAAGTCTCATCTCACTCATTCAGCATTAACGTGCTCCTGCTACTGCTTCAGGGGCCGTGTCCAAGCGCCAACAGAAGATGCAAATGAGTGCAGAAAAGGTAAAAGTTTTGGATATGTTGAAGGAAGGGAACAGCTACACCGCTGCAGAACACCATTACGGCATCAATGAGTCCGCGATTCTTTTTATTTAAAAAGGAGAAAAAGCATATAAGATCTACGGCCGCAGTGTCCTTTAACCAGGGCACAAAACGAGTTGCAAGTGGACGTGATAAGGCAGTAGTCTGGATGGAATCTGCTTTAGGGATTTGGATTGAAGACTGCCAGAAGAAGGACAATGGCGATGCTACACAATCGCCTAAAGAGGCTCCTTTAGAAGAGCTGTAACGCTATCCTTTGTTGTGCAGTAAAATTAAACTCATCGTTATCGGACAAGTCGTCATGTCATTGTTGGTGAGTAACCATAATTAATTATCTACGTACAGTACTTATTACATGTACATAGTTTAGTGTCACTGTACACACATTTTACTGTATACAATTTTTCTTGCATTGTACGAATTTATTGCTGGTGGCCTGTCTGCCGTAATGGCTGTAACATATGTGATATCGGAGATGCTCGATATCTTTAAATAATATTTAGGTTTTACTGTATATAAACTGTGTTTACATACATAATTTCAACGAATCTTACCTAATATCTAAGAGAATACAAAGGGTTTATGCTGTATAATTGTGCGGGAAATGTTTATAATAGTGTGGGAGAGTTTATAAGGGCTTAAAATATATAAAAATAACCATATGAACATATGGTTTCTACTTCGCGGATTTTCACCTTTCGTGGGGGGTTCTCGAACGCAACCCCCGCGATGGAGGAGGGATTACTGTATTGTGATATTTCCCTCTACTTACCCTTTACCTATTTTCTTCAAGGGTAAGTGTACTCGTCAAGTTTGTTACCAGGTTGATCTACTGTTGCACCTTAAGATGAACACACACATACATAGCTATACAGATACACACAAACACAACAGTGCCCTATGAACGACATACACACAGCTGGTTAATCACTAGCACTTTAAACCACACAAGTGCATTATGAATAACACAACTTGTCACTCTCCTAGGACTTCATGAGACTTACATACACATTGACCCTAACCACAACAGTGCCGCATGAATGACACCCGCATAGTTGGTTAACCTCTAGCACTTTAAACCACACAAGTGCCTTAGGAATACTGTAACACAGCCTGTCATTCTCTCAGCACTTCAACAGACTTACTTATTATCGGCACAAACAACATACAATGTTTTAATGATATCTCAGACCTAAATATTACTTTTGGTCTACAAGAATACATTTAAACATACAACGGCTCAGCACTCTTGACTAAAGGCCATTTATCAGCCAAGAATGCCTTACTTTACGTACTGTTCCCTACTTTTGGGTGTAGCTCTCTCCCTCAGCCCTTAATAAACCTTGCAGCACAGAGGTAATGGCAAATCTCCGGCTGCACCAGGTGCTCAAAGGAATCTACCTTATTACTTCAATCACTCTAGACATTAAGACAAAGCATAGAAAGTTGAAAGCAGCATGGTATTTATTAAAGGAATAATAATACCAGTAGAACAAAGAATAATAGAAAATAGGATTGCTGGTAAAGTCTATTTAGAAAAGCTTACGAAAAGTTAAAGATGGCAAGGATGAATGTCGCAGGCGGCTTGTGATCTACCACGCATAGTTATTCATTAGATGCTTTTCTGTTGATCCGATGGAAATGGCTTCACGTTGATGTCGCTCTGTTCTCTTCTCCTGACGTCTTCGTTCCTTCTTCTTCCTCCCTCCATTCTATGTCGCTCTTCAGACGAGGCATATCTATATATATAAAATTCTTTTCGCATTTGAAATGGAAATTACGTATGAGCGTTTGAAGCGGAAATTACGTATGACCACAGAGGAACAGGAAAAACATTCTTAATAAACCTGATTCTTGCCGAGAGAGCGAATGGTGACATTGTACCAAGGCTACATAACTTGACAGTCGGGTTAGCCTTCTGGACTGTCTGTCACTTTATAATATTGGCTGGGAAGGTGTTTGTAGATAGCCCTTCAGGCACCTTTGGTGACTTCCCAGTGCTGGGAGGACCCCGCCCAGTAAATATTCCAGCTGCCTGTTGCCGGCGTGAGGTTTCCATAACAACCAAGAGGGGCAAGGATGTTTTGGCGGGAAACTTTTTCTTTTTAAGGGGAATGGCGGATCAAGGAAAAGGGGAGGAAAAAAAGGAAGGAAAAGGCTGAAGGCAAGGCAGCAACTATCCATGCTCCATCATTCAGGATCTTACTTCACCCAGGGACGTCTGCTATTTGTGGGTGCCCACCCCGAAGAAATAATCGGGTGACGAATCCCTGAGAAGAGGCCAGGTACTGGTGTTCTCCAGGTGCTCCCGTCTGGTGAATCAGATCCCTGAGTTTGCATATCTTCGTGATAGTCCGCGGAGAAGCCGTTTCACCAAAGGACTGTTGTGTTTCCTCCTGCCATACGGGAGGAACTGAACTGCAGGGTTTATTGTTTTCTTATATTGTGGACTAAGTTAAATCTTTCTTTTTGCGTTCTCAAAGAACAGTTTTTTTTTTTATTATTTACTTTTTTTTATTGCCTGTGTCAAACAGGGGGTTAGGATTTTGGTGCTGGGGAGGGCGTCTGGGGAAGGGTTTCACTAATGAGCACTCAGGCACCGGGCAAGTAAATGTAAACAGCAAATGTCAATATATTTATCTGTCCCACTTTCTGTTGCGCTTTATTTTTTGCCTATTATTTAAGGGGTGCATAGGGACAAGAGGGGCCGAGGACCGAATATGGTAATGCTATTATAACCTTCAAATATCGTCCACTCCCCTTTCGGGTTGTGAAGTGTAGGAATCGCGTTCCCCTATTTTGCGGTTGCTACAACATAGCTCTGGCTGTAGCATCATCGGGATTCACTTCTACATTTTTAGATGGAGGCCGTACAGCACATTCGGCATTGTAATTACCATTAAACCTCGCTCACGACGAAAATCCAATTTGCAACATATGCAAGAGCTCTGGAAAGGCAAAAGTCTTGCAACATTCAAAGATAATAGTTTGGGATGAGTGCACCATGGCACATAAAAGAGCTTATGAAGCCTTGAACCGAACAATGCAAGATCTCAGAGATCCTAGCAAAATAATGGGAGGTACTGTCGTTTTACTCGCAGGAGATTTTCATCAAACATTACCAGTTATTCCGCGAGGGACACCCACTGTGCTAATACAGTGGAGCACTTTAAAAAAACTGCTAAAAACACATTATTTTAACATGGCTTTCTCATAACTTCAATTTAGTTTAATCCTGATGCTCTGTATTTTCTATTAATTATCATAACTATTCATGGTGGTTCTAAAATCCGTACTAACCCCTACTCTCTCTTCTGTTTCTTTTCCTGGTTTTCTGTGGTGTCGACCTGCGCCACCACCACCTAATCAAAGCACCATGATGTTCCTACATTGATGGATTAAAAGCCAGCAGTCTACATGACCATCATAATCAAGTCCTTCCATGAGAACCTTAAAATACAAAGAGGACTGTTCATTTATGTTAGGTAGAATGCCCAGAGGGGGCTGGGTGTCCCATGGTCTGGAACCCCTGCAGATTTTTTTTTTTCTCCAGCCATCTGGAGTTTTTTTTTTTGTTTTTTCTGTCCTCCCTGGCCATCGGACCTTCCTCTTATTCTATGTTAATTAGTGTTGTCTTATTTTAATTCTTACTTTGTCTTTTTTTTCCTCTTTATTTCATCATGTAAAGCACTTTGAGCTACATTATTTGTATGATAATGTGCTATATAAATAAATGTTATTGTTGTTGATACTGAATTTAATACTAAAATAAAGTCTAAAAATAACAATTTGTGATATAACACACACACAAATTATACTGAGTATCTGGACAGAGAGGAACACTGAGAGGGGAGGCAGAATGTCAGGTTAAGTTAAAAGCCTTCCTGAACACAGGAGTTTTAAGTTGTATTTTAAAAGAAGGAATGGAGTCAGCTGATCTAATAAATTTAGGAAGGTCATTCCAAAGGCTAGGTGTTATACAGCTAAAGGCCTTGTCACTCATTGAGTGCAGGTTTGTGTGGGGCACAACAAGATTACCAGAATCAGATGACCTTAGTGGGTGAAGAGGAGCATAGTGATGAAGAGGGTCATTGATGTAGTCAAGTGTGAGACAATTCAAAGCTTTGTAGGTTAATAATAGAATTTTATATTCAGTTCTGTAAGACACAGGGAGCCTGTGCAGGTGAAGCAGTGATGGGTGTTATGTCTTCATTGTTGCTGGTTCATGTAAGGACTCTTGCAGCAGAGTTTTCAATCAACTGGAGCTGTGATATAAGATTTGAAGCAGCACCTGCCAGGAGGGAGTTACAATAATCGATGTGGGATGTGATAAAAGCATGGATAAGTTTCTCAGCATTACAAAAGGAGAGAAATGAGCAAGGTAAAAGTAGAAAAGTTTCTTTATGTGGTTTATGTGGGTGGAATAAGAAAGGGAGGAATCAAAAATGACACCAAGATTCCTTGCATCAGAAGAAGGTCTGATGAGATCACCGTCAGGAGTGACTGAGAAGGAGCTCATTTTTTTAAGTTGTGCTTCAGTGCCAATTTGCAGGAGCTCAGTTTTGTTGCAATTTAATTACTCCATCCATGCTTTAATTTCACTGAGGCAAGTTGTGAGTTGAGAAAGCCCCGATGAAGCTTCTCTTTTAACATTCAAATAGAGTTGAGTATAACTTATCTGCATAAAAGTGATAATCCAGTCCAGAGCTACGAATTATATGGCCAAGAGAAAACATATAGATACAGAAGAGCAGAGGGCCAAAGACAGAGCCGTGAGGAACTCCTTGTGTGACTGGCACTGAGCTGGACCCACTGTCGCCAAGACTAACAAACTCTTACCTGTCAGTCAAATAGGACTCAAACAACTAGAGGGCTGTGCCAGAGATACCCAGCATGTTCTCCATTCTGGACAGTAGAATGTCATGTCTGACAGTGTCGAATGCTACACTAAGATCTAACTGAATTAATATGCTGGTTTGTCCAGAATCTGCTGCCATAAGCAAATCATTATTTACCCAAAACAGAGTAGTTTCACAGCTGTGCTGTACCCTGAAACCAGACTGAAAGGGTTCCATCAAATTATTAGGAGTGAAGTAATTGGTGAGTTGGGAGGCTACAACATGCTGAAGAACTTTTGACAGGAAAGGTAAGTGAGAGATGAGCTGAAAATTGTTAAAATTGTCAGCATGAAAACCAGAATTTTTTAACACTGGGGTTACAGAAGCGATGTTAAAAGTGGCTGACCCAAAGCCAGTGTCAAGGGATGTATTATTTTTGTAACAGTCGCGATTATGGCATGACGGCAGGATTTAAGAAGTGTGGTGGGGATGGGGTCCACACTAGTAAAAATTTAGAAAAGCACTGGATGGGGTGGGAAGACAGGGAAATATATAAATGGATGCTGAATTTATGATAGTTGAGTTATTTAAATGTTTAATTTCATTGCGGAAAAAGTGGAAGAATTTTTCACAGACTTCGGTTGAGGAGGTAACTGAGCCATATGCAGGTTGAAGTAGTTTATTAACTACATAGAGCAAAACCCTTGGGTTACCATGGCCATTATTCTTATTATTCTGCCATATTGTGTGTTCTTGGCTACAGTTAGTCAATTCCTGTAAGCCCTTTGATGGTCAGAGAAAGCCTGAATGTGCACAGTGAGGCCAGTCTTACGTGACAATCTCTCAAGGTGTCGGCTAGCTGCTTTCATAGATCATTACTCTGAACTGTACCATGGAGCTGAGCGCTTAAAGGAAACATCCTTATGATTTAAAGGAGCTGTTTTATCTAATGCTGAATGAAGGGCTGTGTTATAGCTGTCAACAAGATTATCTAGTGTTGATGGAATACGTGAAGACAGAAAAAGACAAGAAATGGATTCGGCAACGATAGGAGGACAGATATTTTTAAGGAAATTTGACATTTACAGGTAAGAGATGGAAGAGGTAATGAGACAGTGAAAAGTACTGCTTTATGATCGGGGAGTCTCAATTCATTGCTGTAACTGTTACTGACAGATAAGCCAGATGTGCAGATCAGGTCCAGTATATGACCGCCAGAGTGAGTAGGAAAATCAACACGTCGCTTCAAGTCAAAACAGTCCAGCAAGGATAGGAATTCATTTCTCCGCTTACATATACTGTAGCAATGTCAACATGGATGTTGAAATCACTAAGAAGAATGACTTTCTGTGAAAGGGAACTTAAGTGAGTTAATAATTCAGTCAAATCAGATAAAAAAGACACATTGTATTTTGGGGGACGATTGAGAACAATGAGTAAGAGAGGACCTGATTTCGTTATTAGCTTAAGAGACAGATACTTGAACGACAATGGGCAGTCAATTGGGATTCTGAAGGTTTGCCCATTAGGCTGATTGGTGATTTTAAACTGGCCAGTTGCAAATTAAGTGTGGGTGTGCAGGTGACTGGGCCTGGCAATGGATTGAGAGCTTACATACAACTGAATGCTGCTATGATGGGCTGTGGTTCCCCAAAGCTTCCAACAGTAGAAGTGGCATCAAGAAATAGATATTTAGATCTATGATTATTAAATTTTTTCTATTTATTAACTTTGACTTCCGGCCATGTACAAAGTAGAAACCTGCTTTGGATGAGACGCAGGTCCACACACTCTTGCAAATACCAAAAACTCGGGCAAAGTGGATTACACTATTTTTGGAGTCAGGGAATGTTACAAGGCTTTATAGCAAAACCCACTGGTATCAATGCAACAAAAAGGCAGGGTGGCCATCAACTGGCTCCAGTTTTCATAGGTGGATTATTATTCTTTGTGCTTGTTTTACTGTCACTGTGATTGGTTTCGGCATGTGCTCCTAAAGGGTTTGCCAGGATTTTAAAAAACGAATTACACTTTCCTTGCGCTCTGAATAGAATGACAAAATGTTTATCCCCAGTTCAATTCTCTTCAAATCAAGAAAGATTGTTATGTATAGTAAATTAAAAAAAATGGATGAACACTGCTCTAAGTGGCAGTCAAAACAACCCTTTGGATTTTGTATCCAGAAAAGTTGATCAAGGTAGGCTTTACCAGAGCCATAAGTGCCGTGAGTTAGAAATGGCTATCCACTATTTTGCAATTTTTTATATGCCTTCCATCCTCTCTTTCACTTTTGCAGTCATGTTTCTAAAAGTGGAAATTTGCAACTCCCTTTCTCTGATTATTCTAAATTGCATGCTTTCACCACATGGCTTAAAAACACATTTGAAACAAAACATCAGCTGCTTTCCTGAACACCATGTGTCCCTGTAACACCGACTGTGCAGCATGTTTGTAAACTCCCCCACTCAAACTGTCTTACTATAATCATTATGTCCTCTGTGCCATCCTAAAACCAAGAAAATAGTGATCTTTGTGCAAACAGCTTACATGGTAATTTTTAATTTCTTTTTCAAAGTGATTGTACAACATCATGAAAAAAAAGAAAGATTTTTATGCAAGTTATGAATGCTGTGAAACATTTACACACTGCCAACAGACAAGGTTCTGTCCAAGGTTATGTTTGTGCCCATCTGAGTTTAGTACAGTATATGATGTACATAGTTATAATCTAAATCCACTTCTTCACAAGTCTCTTCAACATCTGCTAATTTCTAAGCTTGCTTTTTCCAGAGGAGCTTTATAAAAAGTGTATTTCTCTGCAGGCTGCAACAGGTGCAAGGCAACAAATTGCTTTATGGTTCATCACACATAGCTAAATTAGAATTACCAATCAATGCAATAGAATTGCTGTGGACTGTTGAACTGAAATATCCTCACACAAATATAAGGCTATGTTAGTGAAGGGAAGAATAGTGAGGGTCAGGTTAGCATTAAGAGCTCCAAAGAGTATACACAGCTATTCTTTTCATAATGAATTCAACCTTTTGCATAACAATCAGGCTTTTGTATGTTGATAATTAGTTCTGTTCATAACATTCTGTTCATAATCCTAAAAGTCATTATATAAAGAAGGCATCCAATTAATAACAAGAGAACATCCTCATAAAACCTGGACAGGACACGCGAAGGCCACTCAGCAGGCCCCCGAATCTGGAGTCACAGGGCCGTCTAATCTCTAAAGTAGCAATGCTACCTGCTGACCCACCATTATGAACCATTGTCAAAATTACTAAGCTCACAGTCTCTCTCCTTTGCCCAAGTTACAGCCTTAATTGACAAGCACTTAATAATGCAGTTTTGACTGTGTGACAGGGCTGGTGTTCATGTGGTACAGGTGTTGTCCATTTAGCTGTTTAACTAATTTATGAGGGTGCTACATGGGAATAATTTTGTGACATATAACAGCAGGTGTGTTGTTGATGTGTAGAGCCTACAATTCAATATTTGACATGATGGATTGTTCAAGCCTGCAAAGACACGCTACGTGACAATTTTTTATATTGTGTGACACAATGCATATGACTCAGGCACCGCCTGAAGGTAGTCAACTTCAAGCGCTGAGAACAAAGGCCTGTGCCGGTGTGGTTCCCTATTTACCTGACGAGGTAAGAAGGTCGTATCGTGGCAGCAGAGCCGACGCTAAGCTAAAAGTCAAGCGGCTAGCGAGAAAGTTGCGATACAAGCCTTCGCTGCCTTCTGTGATCCAGGGAAATGTGAACTCACTACCAAATAAGATCGACGAACTGGCTGCGCTGGGGAAAAATGTCAGGACCTAGAGAGAATGCAGTTTGTTGCGTTTTTGTGAAACATGGCTAACAACTAACATCTCAGATGCTAACATGCAGCTACCCAGGTTTAGCACAGTTAGAGCTGACAGAGCAACAAATATCTGTGGGAAGCGGAAAGGAGGAGTACTCACTCTCTATGTGAATACAAGATGGTGCAACTCTGGACATGTAAACATCAAAATCTCCACTTGCTGCAGGGACATCGAACTGTTGGCCGTAAGTTTGCGTCCCTATTACTTGCCCAGAGAGTTTGGACACGTCATTGTTGTTATTGTTTACATCCCTCCTCGGGCGGACGTGGAGATAGCGGGTGACCTCATACATTCCGCTGTTGCTAAATTACAAACACAGCACCCCGAGGTGCTTGTGCTAATCGCTGGAGACTTTAACCATTTGACGCTGGACAAAACATTACCTGCCTTCTCCCAGTATGTGGATTGTAACACCCGGGGAAATAGGACTATTGACCTACTGTATGCAAACGTTAAAGACGCATACAGTGCCACCCCACTAACTGCACTTGGGAAAGCAGATCATAACCTTGTTCTGCTTCAGCCTCACTACAAACCAAGAGTGAGGGAGCTACCTACAACCACACGCTCATTCAGGAAGTGGTCCCCTGAGAGACTGCTTTGGAACTACGGACTGGGATATCCTGCAGGGATCATATAGTGGGAACACGGAGGAGGTTGTTGACTGCACTACTGACTACATCAACTTCTGTATGGACATTGTAGTTCCAGTAAGAAGAGTACGCTGCTATGCTAACAACAAGCCATGGATTACAAGTGACATCAAGGGCCTTTTGAACCAGAAGAAAAGGGCTTTTAAAGGTGGTGATCAGCATGAGCTCAAGCGTGTGCAGAAGGAACTCCGAGTCCAGCTCAGGTCGGCGAAGGAACAGTACAGGAGAAAGCTGGAGCAGAAGTTGCAGAAAAACAGCATGAAGGAAGTGTGGGATGGGATGAAGATCATCACTGGCTACAGCTCGAAGCGGGGTGCCACCATCAAGAGAGACATGGAGAGAGCAAACCAAATGAACAACGTCTTTAACAGGTTTGACCACCCTAACCTACTCTCACCTCAGAATACTGCACCCTCCACGCATCCTTCTGCTAATACGAGCATAGGAGAGAGTTTCCCCCCACCCACAATTACAGCAGCCCAGGTAAGCAGAGAGCTGAGGAGACTTCGGGCCAGCAAAGCAGTGGGTCCAGATGGATATCGCCACAACTGCTGAAGGCCTGTGCGTTGGAGCTGGGGAGTCCTCTACAGCACATCTTCCACCTGAGCCTGGAACAGGGGAGAGTCCCGAGGCTTTGGAAAACATCTTGCATCACCCCAGTCCCAAAGGTATTACGTTCTAGTGAGCTGAATGACTTCCAGCCTGTCGCTCTGACGTCACATGTGATGAAGACCATGGAGTGGCTGCTGCTTCACCACCTGAGGCCACAGGTCCGCCATGCCCTCGACCCTCTGCTGTTCGCATACCAGGAGAAGGTGGGAGTGAAGGATGCCATCATCTATATGCTACACCGATCCCTCCCACTTGGACAGAGGCAGTGGTGCTGTAAGAATTATATTTCTGGACTTCTCTAGCGCCTTCAACACCATCCAACCTCTGCTCCTTAGGGACAAGCTGACAGAGATGAGAGTAGATTCATACCTGGTGTCATGGATTGTGGACTATCTTACAGACAGACCTCAGTATGTGCCTCTCGGGAACTGCAGGTTTGACATTGTGGTCAGCAGCACAGGAGCGCCACAGGGGACTGTACTTTCTCCGGTCCTGTTCAGCCTATATACATCGGACTTCCAATACAACTCGGAGTCCTGCCACGTGCAAAAGTTCGCTGACGACACTGCTACCGTGGGCTGCATCAGGAGTGGGCAGAAGGAGGAGTATAGGAGCCTAATCAAGGACTTTGATAAATGGTGCGACTCAAACCACCTACAACTGAACACCAGCAAAACCAAGGAGCTGGTGGTGGATTTTAGGAGGACCAAGCCCCTCATGGACCCCGTGATCATCAAAGGTGACTGTGTACAGAGGGTGCAGACCTATAAATACCTGGGAGTGCAGCTGGATGATAAATTGGATTGGACTGCCAATACTGATGCTCTGTGCAAGAAAGGACAGAGCCGACTGTACTTCCTTAGAAGGCTGGCGTCTTTCAACATCTGCAATAAGATGTTGCAGATGTTCTATCAGACGGTTGTGGCGAGCGCCCTCTTCTACGCGGTGGTGTGCTGGGGAGGCAGCATAAAGAAGATGGACGCCTCACGCCTGGACAAACTGGTGAGGAAGGCAGGCTCTATTGTAGGCATGGAGCTGGACAGTTTGACATTCGTGGCAGAGCGACGAGCACTGAGCAGGCTCCTTTCAATCATGGAGAATCCACTGCATCCACTAAACAGTATCATCTCCAGACAGAGGAGCAGCTTCAGCGACAGACTACTGTCACTGTCCTGCTCCACTGACAGACTGAGGAGATCGTTCCTCCTCCACGCTATGCGATTCTTCAATTCCACTCGGGGGATTGGAGGGTAAACGTTAACATTATACAAAGTTATCGTCTGTTATATCTGCATTTTTATCACTCTTTAATTTAATATTGTTTTTTATCAATATGCTGCTGCTAGATTATGTGAATTTCCCCTTGGGATTAATAAAGTATCTATCCATCTATCCATTAACATAAAGTTGTTAATGAGGAAACAGCATTAACATCTTATTTATCATCTCCCCTTTCAGGTTAAAAAAAAGAGGAATTAGTTAAAACTGTTAGAATACTTCCACATTTTGTTCTCAGTAATATCGTTAAGTAACTGAGCCCCCTGACCCCAGGCACAGTAATGCTCAGCACAGTCCCTGGTTCAAATAAAGGATCCTTACTGATCACCAATATTTTTCCAAAGTGAACACAGCCACATACATGCAATTACACGATAAATAGACTCTTTTCTCTCCCCCCACACTCCTGGTGAGTGTCACCAGCTGTCTCCCAACTTTGGTTCCTCGTGGTAAGGTGGCAGAGCCCTTTTAAACAGGAACTGGGAATGCTTCCAATACAAAGTTGTGTCATATTGGAAGTACTTCCAGGTCACATAGGAACAGTGAAGGTCACCCCTCAACTGTGCCCCCTAATGGCACCCAGGGACCCTGACAGGGCTGCACTACCGGACTCCGTCTCTCATGGATCCCTGCAGGTATCCAAACAAGAATGCCTCGAGAGGACTACTGCCACCTCTCATATGGAGGATGGAATTGCTCATGGCCTCCAGCTTCTGCTGGTCCATCTTGTATATCCTTCAAGTCAAGAAATAAGTTGTTCTCTTGTCCAGCTGGGATGTCCATCTGTTCCGCATGGCAATTACACACTAGTCTACACCAAAATTCTTTTGCGTGTACTGTATAGATATAGCTATGCTGAATCCATTACTGAAACTGGAAATTCTCTACGACAGACCATTTCGACAAAATATTGGATTCAGTGAAAAATATAGTTTTGAAAATAAATTGTTACTTTTTAAAAATAACTTGTTTGTTTTATAAGTATCTTTCATGCTCAGAATATTATTTGAAGTATTTTGAAATAAGGCAAAACAAAGTATTTCTACATATTTTTTGCTCTTAATCAGTATTTTTTTTTCCTCTCCTCTGATTCATTTGAAATAGCTAGAAATTTAATACTAGAAGGTTAGAAAGATGCATTTGAATGCCATTTACAGAAATATTGAAGGTCGGGTGCTGACCAGGTAACAGATATGCAAACAGTTCCTTTATTGAAAAAAAGGTGCGTGCCACAGTTTTCTTAGGAATACTAAGGTGGAAAGCTACAAGGAACTAGCTGAGGTGCTTCTCTCTACTACCTAGCACCTGGGTGCAACATGTCTTTAAAATTCTGTTTCCTACACTCTCATTTGGACTTTTTCCCATAGAACAAAGGAGTGGTCAGTGATGAACATGGGGAGAGGTTCCAATAGAACATTGCTCAAATGGAGAGACATTAAAGTGGAAAGTGGAGTGAGTCTATGTTAGGAGGCATCTGTTAGTCATTCAATGAAACACCTTTAAAGCATAATAATAAGAAAAAACTACCTAGTGACCACTTTTTTCAAATTATAATTATATTTGAAGCAATATACGTGTAATTTATATCATTTTTTCAAGTCTAAATAGTTAATTTTGTTTTTTGTGATAGTTTCTTCCTTCATCTTTCAAAAGCTGGATGCGATAGAGCAATTCTGTTGCCAGATTTGGATTTAGCACTCTCAAATCTGTAAAGAATTTATTTTGCGACCAGTGTAAGTAATTAATACTTTATGTCTTCCCAAAATCATCTTGCCATTTTAGCAGTTTCTTAGTTGTTTTAGCAGTTAAAACACAACCAACACAACAGCCTTCAACGATTTTTGCTGCCTGTATGCTGTTAGAGAACCACAGAGAAATTAGAAAGTTTCTGCATATAGCCTTCCTTGACCTGAAGGAGGTGTTCCTTGACCATGATCCTCATCAACTCATCTGGAATGCGCTGCAGGACTGGTGGGTCCAAATATTGTGTGAGAGTACCTGCAGTTGTGTTATATGCCCAATTGGAATGTCAAGATAGTTTTTCTGTGAACGCAGGAAAGCAACAAGGCTTGGTCCTCACGCTGTTGCTCTTCTTCCTGGTCATGGACATAATCACATGGGATCTGCAAGACGATGTACCATGGAAATTACTCTGTCCTGACAATGTCATGCTTGCAGCCACCACCAGAGAAGTACTACAATGACAAAACCAGGCCTGGTGTGATCGTCTTAACAATTCTGGCCTACGCCTGAACATTGGAAAAACTTAGTACCTAGAAACTCAGCCCAATGCTGGCTCCAAGTAAATGATGAGTACATGACAAAGACAACTCTCTTTCAATATTTGAGATTGAATTTACAGAGCAATGGTGGCATTGATGATGAAGAGCAGCAAGTCAATTAAACCTGGCTACGGTCGAAAGAGCTTAAAGGAGTCTTATGCAACCATAAAATGCAGGATTTCCTGCACTATATGAAACTGACTGCTGGCTGGCCACTAATCTACTGAGCGTCACCTCCATGCAATGGAGATACGAATGCCCCACTGCTTACTGGGCATCTCCTTGCTCGACCATACATGCATCAACGTGACAGGCAGCAGATGGGTATCACACCTATCAATTAGAAAATGTGAGAAAGACATCTCTAATGTATGGTCACATTGTTCGTGCAGCACCCAGCACTATCTCTAGCATTGCCTACCAACGTGAAATCGATGGCAAACGCCCCCGTGTAAGACCAAAACAACAGTGGCAATTCACTTATTAGGCATCTTATTAGTCATCTCTTCTGTCAGGAGTAGTACATCAGCATAAGTGTAGGCCTAGATGTGCTATCTACTGTGTCTGCGTGATTCAATGGTCAAAGTGATGCCAGTATATGGTGTCTTTTAAGGAAAATGAAACACAGTGCAACACCATATTACACAATTCTCTTGCAGCACAAACTTTTTGCTCTCTTTTTGCATTAGACTGGACTTCACAGAGTGGCAGCATCAAATAATTTTAGTAAATAGTCAGTGATAACATGTACCTATGATCTAGTCAAGCTGACAGAAACTTAGACCTCAGAATCACATGAAGCCCATTTACTTAATTTTAAATTCTGTAGTGGGAGACATCATACATTATTATAAACCTGCTTCAGTACTCAAAGCAGTTTAAAAACCCATTCACCCTTATATACATCACAAGAACTAGAATCTCTTCCAACTATGCAGGAACTAACCCTGGATGGGACACCACTGTATCCCAGAGCACATTCACGCACATTCACTCACACACACTCATGCTCAACTCATGCCAGGCCACAAGACAAGCTGCAGATCTCATGATAAATACATAATTGCAAGTTGAAGAGAAAAATTACCAAAAATAAGACATTGCACTACCCACAGCATTATGTGGCTTAACGGTTAACACTGCAACTTCATGGCTCTTGACTTCACATCCCAGTCAAATGCAGTAGAAGGCCTCTCTGATTTGGCCAATATGAGTGCAGTATTTCCAACTGTGTGTTGTGCAATGAGCCTGAACCTTTCCTAGGATCGGTTGTTTCCTTGCATCTGATGCTGCCATAAGCTTGGGTGAAACAGGTTTAGAAATTTGATGAATGGATGGATGGTAATACTGAAGGTACAAAAAAATGGGAATGAAGGCATACTCAGAAAGCAAACCCTTTGAATGAAAGCAATGTTCATTTTAATGATTAGAGAAAAATAGAAATGGGTTATCATTGCTTTGAGAAGAAAGTTCAGTGAATAAGCTTATACATTTCACTTAAAGTGTTGGATTTGCAAGGCAAGCAGTTTCAGCAAGCAATAACTTAAAATTGAATTTGTAATAATACTACTTCAGCATTTTCTTTATTAACGACCTGGACTGTGACTGAATGTTGTATATAAATAGATTAACCTGTCGTATGAGATTTTAAGACATTTATTTGAGTTCTTTGTGTAATTAATTTAAGAAGCCATACAAAACATATCGTATACTGAGAAGAAGGAAAAAAAAACACTGAAAACAAAGCTTTCCTGCATTCAGATGAATGCATGTTGGTGAGCCTCTTGTGTTTTAATACAGAGAAGATTACAAGTAAATCAGGTGGCATTAATAGGAATGAATATCAATAACATTTGCAAATAAGTGTTTGATGTCAGTTGAATGCAATTTGATTTAGAGAAGTTCATACCGATAAAACATTAAACAAATGTTTGAGATCTTCCAAATTTCAAAAAAGAAATTTTGCTACATCCTATATATTGCAAAGTAAAATATGAGATTCAATTAGATATTGAATATCCAGTATTATCTAACAGCCACATTCAGTTCTTCCTTTCCTATTAATGTAAGCAAAAATAGACAATGAAAGTAAGTAAAAAGCTAAGAGACAGGATAAAACAAAATGGAGATAAAGGTAGTCAAAAACTGCTAAAATGGCAAGAAGATTTATCAATTTACTGTGGTCAATTAATACAATAAAACAGTTGCTTTTAACAGTCTACCTTAAAAGAGGTGAATAAGAACTGTAATTCTGAAGTGAATTATAACACGTCTTTAACAAATTAAGAAAAAATATATTTTATCTAGAAAAACATTGTGAGAATCTTGCTGTAGGACCCTTTTGCAAATGTAATTATTTTGATATACTTCTGTATCAGTAGCTGTGGTTGGTGCGGAAATGTGCTGTATCAGTGCATACCCCCAATCTCTCTCTCTTTCTCTGTGTCAGTAGTGTTATTTTATAGTAAAGCCTCTGCAGTAAAAGTTGCACCTGATAGAGACACTTGATGTTGTGCAGGAAGCTCTATCACAAGTCAGGAGACGGACTGGCCACTTGCTAAATGGAGTTCTCTGTTTGGCTCAGCGGTAGAACTTGCTGCTCATAATGTCCAGTATCATACAGTATGTTCATGTTCCACCTCTGCTTTCTCTAGATCATGGAAGGAGGAGCAACACATTGAGAGATTCCACAGCAGAGGCATGACTGTGACCTGGATCTTCTCAGGGAAAAGGCAGCTGTAACTCGCAGCATTAACACAATGAAGCTGAGAGGGATGCTTGCTGTTGCACAGGAAGCTCTGTCATACGTCAAGAGCCAGATTGGTCACCAGGTAAACACAGTTCTCCATTTGGCTTATTAATAGAACTTGTTGCTTGTTATAATCAATGTTCTGCAATGTCCTATGCCTCAGGTGTGCTCTCCTGGAAAGGGAGATGGCATCCTGAGTGATTCCTCAGCAGAAACAGTAGTAATAATAGTAGTAGTATTGCCATGTGTACAGAGTACAGTAAAATTGATAATGATTATCAAAACAACTACTAGCAGACAATTTAAGCAAAATATCAATGTTGTTTATAGCAAAATCATAGATGTTCATATTATGAATTAAATGCTATCAAGAGAAGCTAAATTCACAACAAAGTTCTTCAAAAGAGGCAGTCGGTATAACAGTCTCCAAAGGTGCAATTTAAAATAAATTTCTTCATTGTAGATTCATGATTTATCCTATACACCTTCTTTTACATGTGTAGTTTTTATTTCTCCTAGCTGCCTGAAGAAGACCTTTCTGTCGCTCAATAAATGTTTTAAATTCAGAACATGACAATTTGAAATTAAGGCATATCTAAAGTTTTCCTCTTAAACTTGAAGCTGACAAATTGCTCATTTGATCAGTCCACAGATGCTCTTTGTGACTAAAGAGACATTTACAATAAGCACTAGTGACAGGAATCGAAAAAATGCATGAGATAATCTTGAGCAATCAAGAGCAATGTTGAGTGAATTTTACATCTGCTCATTCTTATCTTTATGTGCTTCTCCACCCATTTTCACAAGCGTATTTTTACTAGTTTAGATCACACGCTCTCTAAATCAAAAAAACACATAGATTGGATTGAGTATAAACCACCCTATGCAGTCTACATTTCATAGACAATAGTAATAATTCATGAACACAAAAATATTCAGATTCAGGGATATTTTGTGGTACAAATGGAAATTACTTTTTCTAGGATAGACAACCAAAATCCAACAGTCATGGAAAATTCTGAATGAATAGCATAGTCTAGTCTGGAAATACAGGTTTAGCTTGTAAGGGTATGGTGGATCATAGCACTTCTAATCTGACATTTAGCCAGCACTAGTCCCAGCTCCTCAGTGAATGGTATGAGTAAGCTATCTGTAGATACTGACACCCAGAAGAAATCATATACGGAACAAGAAATGCAGGATTCACATTCCATACTTAGCCATGCTGCTGTGGGCTCAATGCTACGCAATTCACTTCAGAGACACAAAGCACAGGCACTTGAAGCCCAGCAACAAAATTGAAAATCATGTCTGAAATATAGTTTTTCAATTGTACTCTCTTCCTATTCTATATAAACAGTTTTATAACTTCAGTACAATTTTTAATGAAGCATGTATTTATAATAAAAGGGATGAACAACAAAAAATACAATAATTCATGTAGGAAATTTTAATTTTTTTTGTATTGTTAGGCATGAATGGAACCATATAGCAAAATCTTATTTGGCACACTACTGAAGAATTAAACTGAATTTGACTAATTATTATACTCATTCTGTGATTGTAACATCTAGGTATGGGAAGTGATGCCAAATCTTGAAAAGGAAACATTCACATTTGAGCTTAGAGTGTAATAATTTTCATCTAAAGCAGAACACTAGTTACACTTTTTCCATCCCGTTTAGTGGTGTTGCTGTGTAAAAGGCTGAGCAGCACTAAAGTCATATACAGTATGTCATAGACAGCCCTTTCTGAAATTTGAATCTAAACACCTGTTAGCTTTGCCTAGGATTCATTATAGCATATGCTAGCAAAATGTGGCACTAAATAGAAAGGCAGTAAGGCTCTAAAATATGTTTTTCCAGCTTGAAATTTTTGGAAACTCAACAAGGTTTCTAAATATGTAGAATATTAGGAAATTAATTTGGGTGTTTTATTTCTAAAAGAAATGACTGCTGGCGTGTGTTTGCTCACAGGCTGTTTTAACCATTGTATATGCAACTTTTAGTTAACTAAAAATACTACTGCAATAATCATGACAAGAACAATAAAGTACAACCACATAACCCCTGTTGTTTACAATGGCTTGTAAAATTCTTCTAATTACTATTATGGATCGTGTTGAAGCTTTGTGTATTTTACTTTACTGTTTGGTTTTGTTCATTTTGAGTTATTATTTCTCATGACTTTGTTATTGCTGTTCATTTTAAATGTGATGCAAAAATTTTGTATTGTCCCTTTAAATGTAGTTCTGTTGAGCCACAGGAGGTGGCGCTACACTGACATCACTGCTGCTGAGTCGTCTGTCTGGCTTGATAAGTAGCCCAGAGGAGAGGAGTCAGCAGTAGTGCTGAAGGAGTTAATAAAGAGTATTTTTTATGGATTTTCTGCTCTTCCTTTGGTATTTTTAACTAATGGAGTATGTTTTGGGACTCATTTACCTTGGATTTTTCTTTTTAGGCACATCCTTTTGCATAAATAAAACCTTCATTTTTTCATGATTTACTCTCTCTTGTATATTTTGGGACCTATAGTCTTTTTGAACTCTTAATGCCAGCTGACCATTTTCTGACCTGACCAGGCTGTAACCTGCAGTTAGGTTTCTTGTGCAAGCTGGACTGAAGTGAGCTTTTTCTGGGTTTTCCTGTGAATGTTCTAGCCATCCTTTTGTGGAGAATGTTTGGTGGCCTTGCAATGTTTACCATGTTTGGAACTTCAAATCATAACACACACGTATAAAGTTTTAAATGGCCTAGGACCTACTTACTTACATGAACTTATTACATACAAACTGGTGCATTCATTAAAATCTCAAGATTCCAGGTTATTAAAGTTTCCAAAAATTAATAAAACAAAAGTAGTATGCCAGGATTTTGGCTATAGGGCCCTGCAGCTGTGGATTGATCTGCCTGTTTGTATATAAGGCTTAGCTTTTAAATACAGGCTGTAGACTCACTGCTTTAGAATGGCATACCAAGATTAGTCATGTTGATTAGCTATTCGTATTGCATTTCTATTTGTATCTTCCCTGGCTTTGGTTCAAATCTTTTTCTTGGTTGAGTCATTTATTTATGTTAATGTTACTTTTGTTAAATTTCTGTTATATTGCCTGTGTTATGTTCCATGTGTTTAGTGGGTGAAACCCCTAGAGATGGGACCACCTGCCATTCACCACCAGGAACAGCCCTACACATTATAAAGTTAGAGGGTCTTTCATAATTCTAATTCATTTGAATGTGCTAGGAAGTTTGTGAGCGCTACTTGTATGTTTACTGTGCTTTTACTATTTTGATACATTGGATTTTTGACCATTTGGCTCTGTTCTTTGACTTCAGCTTTGGATTGTGTAGTGGAACCTTTTCTCTTTGGATTGCCCATGCTGGTAACTCATCTTTGCCTTGTGTGCTCTATGGGGCTTCATGTTCTTAGACAGCATTTTTGTGATAATAAAACTTTTATTAAATAAAGATTCTATATGGCTCTGTTTCTATCAATCTGGATTTTTTGGCAGGATTTCACCCACTACTGGGCATTTTTGGAAGTGTTCTTAAAACTCTTCAGTGCTTTGGGACTCTTTGTTCAAAACAAAATGAACTGCACCACAAAATAGCCAAAACAGTTTCCCATACAGCTGCACACTGTGTAATGTGAACTATAGTTATTGAGAAACTCTCTTAGCAGTGTGTACAAAATGGCTTTTTTTATAAATATTGTGATGCCCTTAAAGAAATCATATCTCCAATTGATTGCTGATAGAATTAATATAACCATTTAAAGGGAACAGAACACAAACTGTTTGAAACCTCTACGTAACTGCAAGGATTACAGATCTGGAGGATGACGATGAGTTTATTCATTTAGAAGATGAGCTATGCATTTATAAGTCAAACATACTGTACCTGTTGGAATATTATGGTTTAGGAGCAGTTGAAAGCAGATGTAAAGCTTCAGCTTTACTACAGCCAAACCGAAAATAGCCACCACCACCTCTGCCATTGCCTCCCCTGTCTTTACAAATGAGTGCTTTGAGCCACTTATTCCAGCTTATTTTGAGACTCCTTCAATTCACCAATTCTAAAATATGCAGTTTCATCTAATCAACCAGTGACAACGTTTTTAAGGATTCAAGCCATATAGCTGTTCCAAAGATTGTGTTCCAGGAAGTTGCTAAGAACAATCCAGAAATTGCTGAAGAGCCTCTGAACGTCACTGAGACAACCATCGGTAACAGAGATTTGATGTCGATGTCAGTCAGGAGCAAGTATGAGCATCTGAGTATTGTAGCAGAGTCTCCAAGACAGAACAGAAGAATGAAGTGGGCAGATAATGAGGGTACTACTGCATGCAAGCTATTCTTAACATAAGAATTACAAAAATAATTAACTGTTACCGACCCTTTTCTATTGCAGTTTTCTTCTCTGCATTCTGTTGTGGCACTTGTTGCTGTAACTATACTATTAAACTGCACATGGGAAACAAATCAGAAATACTTGGGAGCTCTGGAATCCAAGAATGAAAGGATTTAGTGTCCCAAAGCATAAATGTATATAAGATGGCAGAATGCCAAGGATGGGGTAGGCATCCAGTTGGCTTAACTCTATCTCTAAGATGCCATTCCTTTGGGTGGTGAACCACAGGTTTGCTATCAGAGCATGACAGTAACCAGACAAACAGGCAGTTCTTCTCCCGAAACTTCATCCTTCTCCTGCTTCTTCTTGGTTTAGGTGAATTTTTATTCTCTGAATTGCTGTGATATCCCTAAAACATGAACTTCTCTCAACCCAGATGTTCCTACTGTTAGAAGTGTTGTTACAAATTGCTGCCTATCTACATTCTCACAAATCACATGTTAATTGTGATATGACAGACAGAACAAAAAAAACACACTGTATGCAGTGGCGTAGCTAGAGTTCGTGCCACTCAGTGCGGGACGGTGCTTCAATTTGCCGCCTTCCAACATATCTGAAAATGTCAACCTATTTAAATAGAAAATTAAAATGATGTAAAGAGAAAAATTAAGATATATTTTGCAAGATTTATTTATATATAGAGAAACAGTAATAATTTTTCACACATAATAATTTATAAGCATCAACTAGACAAGAATATAGTATAGACGCACTGATAAGCCGTGTTCTAATTATTAGTTTAATATAATTACGCTGCGTAAACCAGAACCAGTGTAGCGTACAAGTGATAGGTGGGGTTGTTTTCTGCACAGAGCAAAAACACATTTGGATTAATAATGGAATGAAATTATAAATTAGTTGTTTATCTTCCTAGAAATTATTATCGGTGTAATGTTTATGTTTATTTTTGTTATTGCCTCATAAATTTCATCTGCTGTGTCTGATGCTGTCACAGAAGGACAGTCTGAAAATTATTTTTGAAGCATTTGTGGATAAAAATCAGAGAATTTTACTTTTTTCATTCATGAGAGATATTTTTACAAACCCTTCTGCTTCCACATGAATTGTACTGAGCCTTTTGGCCAATAATGCCGCCCCGGGCAGACCACCCCTACCTACGCCATTGCCTGTATGACTGAGTTACAAGTCCAAAGTATCCATATTACTAAACGAGAATGGTAAACCGGATATGGACGCAGGGACCTGCCCGTGGACGCAAAAGACATAGTGCGCAAGTGCCACACAAAGCCCCCCAGAGTGAAACGGGAGAGACTACGCACGTGCGCAGGCGCCACACAAAGCCCCCCACCCCCCCGCACCAGAGCAAAACGGGAGAGACTACGAACCGTCAGAGTAGGAAACAAAGTAAAACGTCATAAAGAGGTTAAACAACAGGGACAAACACATGGAGAGCAGGTTACAGAACAAAGCCCCCCTCCCCAGAGTAAAACGAGAAAGACTACGAACCGTCTGACATGCCGCAAGCAGGATAAAGCGAGGTCAGAAATAAAACACAGAGTAGGAAACAAAGTAAAACTTTATAAAGGGATTAAAGAACGGGGATAAACACATGGAGAGCGGGTTACAGATGATGAAAACTGGAATGCAACAGCTTAAAAAAAACCTAGGCACTAAACACATGCACACCGAGATACAGAATATAAAGGCAGAAACAACAACAGTTAAACGTCCACACCACACAGCGGAGCCGGACCCGGAAGGTGCAGGCGCCTACATTGTGCGTCGGAAGGCGCCTACACAGCATGGTAAAAACCGACATAATACGGAAAGCGCAGGCGTCGCCGCCATATTGTGAGTGGCACTAATGCGTGGTGAAAGCGCAGGAGGAGACATAGTAAAACAAGAGGAGTCAACGCCCCACCCCAGAGAGAAACGGGACACACTACGGAGTCCACAAAGGTTCATACATCAAACCCGAGATGCGGGTACGGGTACGGACACGCGTCTGAAACCGCGGAAGAAAAACTGTCTCGGCTCCAAAACCAAACAGCTCAACAACTAACAAAGCTTCGACACCGAGCCCGCGTAGACAGATGTAATGAGTGTGGACGCCTACAACGCGCGTCTCAAACTGCGTAGGCAAAGCAGGCACGGATTCAACACGACACAGCTCGAGTGACCGAGATACAAACACGTACCTGCCTGGATATAATTAATGAACGCAGGCGCCTACAACATGCGTCTGAAATGCCGCAGACCAGGCAGGCACTGCTCCAAAAAGAAAGAGCTCGACTAAACGAGATACGAAGTGAAACGGGAAACACTACAGAGTCCGCAGTGCTCCACAATGCACCGCATAATAGTTCGGAAAGAGCTTCGTAGTAACAGTGGGGAGACCCAGAGTGAAACGGGCGCACGCTCCGTATTAAACATACGTCATCCTCACACGTCCAAACTATACACCATAGGTGAATCACATTACACTGATGCATTATTAACTGTACGATAAGCATCACAGTATCGCAAACAAATGAAAATTATTACTCGAAAAAGGGAAAATATATTCACCACGGACCAGGTGTCATTGAAACAAAAGCAGAATAAAGCGAGATCAGAAATGAAAGACAGAGTAGAAAGCAAAGTAAAACGTCATAAACAGGTTAAACGAGGGGGCCAAACACATGGACAGCAGGTTACAGATAATGAAGACCGGAATTCAAAAGCTTCAAAAACAAAAGCTCGACTGACCGAGATACAAACTGAAACAGGAAACACTACGGGGTCCGCAGTAATCCACAATGCACCGCATAATAGTACGGACGGAGCTCCGTATTAACAGTGGTGGGCCCCAGAGTGACACGGGCGAACACTCCGTATTAAACGTGCGTCATCCTCACACGTGGCTGCCCAGCGAGCACGGGTTCAAAACGCCGGGGGTAGGCGAGCGAAGCGAGCAGGGGGCGGAGCCCCCTTGTCAGAGAATAATATAGCCTTACTTGAATCTTAAATTAAGAAATCCTGTTAAACTCCTCCATTATGTTTAAAAGATATGGATGTAATGAGTCTGGGCAGACACAAAGAAAAATATTAATGTAAGGAGATCCCCTTGTTTAAGCCCATCTTGCTGTCACTTTAGAGTCCTTAATTACACTGTAGTTACCATGTAATTACCTGTATAATTAAAGAGTAACTAGGTGTTATTGCCTTGTATTTACTGTGTAACTCAATACAATGCTGTGGTTAAGCACTCAGTTGTAATTGTTACTCCACAATTTATTTCAAATCTTTTAGAATTCCCTGGAACAATGATTGACTGTATAAACAAATTGTATATGGCTTATTTTTAGTCAGATATAATAATTGAATCTATGCAGATATACTAGGCCCAAACTGGAAAAATGTCAAAAGTAATCCTATTCAACTTTGTCAAATCCCTTTCCATATCCAGAGAGTGAGATCTCAGTGGATTTGAATGTAGATAAAATAAATGTTACACTGAACATGTATAATACATTTCAGACTGACTCCTTGCTTTTGACAAACCTGGTCTAATATGAAATGATGGCATTTGCAGTAGTATGTTTCTGCTGCCATATGCATCTAATTTTCCTTTTGGGATTATTTGTTTATTTAATCTGATCTGTATTTGAGAGCAGTAAGTATTTTCAGCTAGGTTTTTGTTGATAAGTAACTTGTGTAAGGATTAGTTACAGTTTTGTTTTGTGCTAGGGTTGGTATTTCCTAGGGTTTATTTTCACATAACTAAACCAATCTGTATCACTTCATTCCAATTTGTGACCAGTTTTGTATCCATCTCCTCAGTGGTGTCCTCTCGTTGCCCACTTTTAGTCATCAGAGACCTGGCATCCATCTGGACAGTCCAGCACTCTTCCTTCCTCTTTTATCCTTATACAGCTTCACACTCCACCAGCCTATAAAACCGTAAAGTTCTGGACCTTGCCCTTTCATGGATCTGCACAAGCACACATGTAACCGTCATCCCTAACACGCATCTGATCACTTTTTCATTCAGTTCTATCTGCTACTTCCTTCTTTCCTTCTCCTTCAATTGCCATTCCACACCTTGAGCCCTTCCACCATCACCTCTGCCCCCTCTCTCCTGCTCACTTCTCTTCCCTAGTCTTCTATGTCTATTTACATTTACATCAGTTTATGGGACTGATGTCTTAATCCATGGTGACTTATGTGGAATAATAAAAATTTGAATCAATATATTAAATAATAGTTGAACAAAGAATCTTGGGCTGAGGGCCTTTTGACCTAGTCAAAGGGAGGGGAAGAAGATCTCGTGACTACACCTCAGTGCAACAGATATTTTTGTACAGTACTTAGATATCAGTAGCCAGGTTTCCATCCAAGGAGTTTTTGCGAAAAAATATTTAGCGCTTCAAATTTTTTTACCAATATAGCTGATGGAAATGCTAATTATTGATAAAATGTTGTACATGTCGACATAATATTTTTCCGTTTAACTTTATCGTATAAATTCCATATCGATACTTCAGATGTCGCAAAAACTACATTGGAAACACTTTTTATCGGAAAAAAGGGCTTTAACGCAAATAAATGTGTCACATTTTCATCACGTGCAATCAAAACGAGAATGGCGGAGCGGTTCGCATGGTCTGATGAAGAGAGGTTTTTTTTGATTAAACGTCGTTATTTTGTATTAATTCAAATTTCAGTTTTAATTAAAAACCTTAAGGGAAGCAGGTTACAGTACTAATTCAGTTGTTATCGCACTGAGAAGGGATGTTGAAAGGTAGGCTCACCTGTATAGATCCGATGCTGCAAACACAGCTGCATCATGGGCACTTCCAGGAGTGCCAATGCAAATGTCTCGTATCATGCACCTGTCATCAACAAGGGCCTGGAGAACAATAGATGGCCACCCTTTGCGATTAATGTAATCACGGTAGCCTTCCGTCAGGGGAAGAATAGGCACATGCGTGCCATCCAGCGCACCGTAAATCTGTGGCACAAGATGCACCAAGGAATTGCGGTATGCAATTTCATTGGCCTCCGCTACAGTCGGAAGTCTGATATAACGCCGCATTAATTTTTCTTTAATAGCGGTGCACACAGCATATACACATCGATGGACGGTAGTTTTACTAACCCCGAAAGTTTCTCCAACTACTGTATACTCGGCGCAGGTTGCCAGCTTGTAAAGGGCGATGGTAATCCGCTTTTGGGTTGGAACCGGTGGTCGGTGGCAACCTGTGATGGGCACAACATCAGGACTGATGAATCCACACAACATCTCAAATGTCGGCCATGTCATTCTAAAATGTTGCAGCCAGAGATTTTCTGTGAAGTGTCTCTCCACCACCTCCTCCCAGAAGGTCTTATTCCATCGTCTTTCCCATACCCGTGGGTTTCGTTGCACTGAGGTACTTTCTTCGAGCTCTAGGGCTATCAGACAAGCAACTGCTTCATTCTGCTGTCGTCTTCGGATATTATGTACAATTCCAATTATTTGTGAAACTGAAATAACAGTAAGCTGGCAAATTTCAAAAAACTGTCTGAATAATCTCTCCATTTCTTTGTTTCTTTGTTTAGTGGAGGGGGTGTAACGTGGAAAACAAAAGGTAGATAATTTGCGACATACACAAAATTATGTATGGAAACGGCTCAAGGGCAGATTTTTTTCGCGATACAACAAAACTTATGCGACAGTTCGTTTTGGGGGGGGGGGATGACGTCATCACGCACACCATTTTATCGATAAAAAGCCAGTTGGATGGAAACAGGCTGGAGACAGAAAATAGATAAAACAAGAACAGCATATCTCAAAAATAAAGGGAAGTAGGCCTAACCACAAAAGATTACCAGTAATTGTATTTTAGGTGAACTTTATATGCAAAGGAGTAATCTTTAAAATGCACACTTCAAGGGAGAAGTCTTATCGCTCAATAATAATCAGAAATGCTTGCGTAAACTTTAAGCTAGAAGTGATGATTTTATCTAAGTCATATGTCTGTTGTGTTGGCTTGATGTGTGCGTAACGGCCAACTTATAAAAGCCTGCTGTGAAAAAAGGAAGAGCAGGCTATGACGTGATACTGTCAGTGACACTAGCTGACGGGCTCTGTAGTAGTCTCTCTGCTCACCAAGAATAAAGAAATTGCTTTTTACTCTACATCTGCTGTCTGCCTGCTGTTTGCCTCGAACCTTCGTCACAATGTGCCTCATTGTACTTGCTAATATTTTATTTTTGTTTCTCTGTATTTGCAGTATCAATGACTTAATTTAAATAATACGTGTTCTGTCTTATTTTTTAGCAGAGATCTGGTGTTGGTAGCCATGTAAAGTCCTTATCAAGTTGAATGATAAAATCAACTATTCTGCCTTGTTTAAAATCTGCAGTTCCATCTTGTGTTTAGAACATGTTATTTAACTCTATAGATATTTTAAGAGCTTCCCAGAAATCCATGGAATGTAATTGGTTTCAATATGGAAGTAAATGTATGAAGAGGATTTATCTCCACAAATCGGATACTGAATGTTTGTTTTAGAAGTTTAGAAAAATAAAAGCCTTTTTAAAATAAAGTCACAGCTAAGAAGGAGTGATCAAGAATAGTGTTTAAAACAAAACATACATTTGTGACTGCACAAGAAATACTGCTTAAAAAAAGCAATAAACTTCATTTTGAGCCTGTTGAATGTGTCTGTATTAGCCATAATCAATTTGGTTTCATTTAGTTTCTGACTACACCAACATAATGAACACCTGGTGCAGAAATCACTCTAGGACTGAAAATGGAGGCGATTGCTTTATATCCACCAAAGCTACCTTACTTAAGTCTAGACTGATTTTTAATATATTAATGTGTCACCAGTAATGAGAGGTTATCTGTCTTCCTAGGGATGAGATGAAATACCACTTTGTTTCTTTACAATTCACAATGCAGACCCTTAACATTTCAGTTAATAAAATTTCTTTGTGCTGTTAGTAATGTTTTTTTATTTATGGAGTTCTATTTTTCAGAGACAAATACCTTGTTAAACCTATTCAAAATCAATAGGCATTTGTTTGCCATCAACAGGCAGCACTCTGTTCCCAAAAGCTAAAGAAAGGGAAGGAATACCAAAGCTTTTATATCTAAAATGGCTTCACATGTGAACATTTCTACTTAATAACATCTCAAAACAAACAAACAAGACAAAAAATAGATTAATAAATATGAATTCATCCCCCTGCATAATGTCTCAGATGTCTTGCTTCCCTGGATTAAGCCTTTCCTCAGCAATGAAAGATCCCAGTTCTTTACAATGACCCAGAGCCAGTGATGTGTCAAATGCAGAATGAAGCCTTTTCCTTGCCAATCACCCACAGTATTCAAAGAGACAAATAAACTAATGTTTCTATTTTACCTCCAACACAAATCACATTGTCAGATAATAAAAGGTAACACATAAACTTCAACAAAGAAGTCAAGCACAAAATTGTATTTACACCCATATTCACCAATATACATCTGAATGTACTGCAATAAAAGCAGACCACAAGCTTAAAGGTTTTCATTTTTTTAGGCCCCGTATACTATAAAGTAAAAGATTTTGCGTTGGTGTTTTCAAACAAGTACAACAGACAAAAAAAAAAAGATGGCTGGACGGATAATTTATAAGGGGGGGACCAGAAGTGATGTAAAGTGATGCTGGGAAAGCCGTGGTGATGGATGGGAAGATGACGTCATCAGGAGGGGACCAGAGGTTAGAAAGGAACCCGGAAATGGCTGGTTTCAGTAGTTGTCCGGGAAAAGTTATGGCGGCGGTGCTTCGTTCTTTCTAGGGGAATATAAAAAGAGAGGTTACTACCCCGCCGTTGTCCCCAGGCACAACTTGTTGCGGTGCGCATTGGGTCCTTAAGCTGCTCCCCATGCGCTCGTGCATGACATGAACCCCCTTCAGCCCAGACCCATCGGGTCAGGCAGCCCGAACCGAGAGGTCGTGAACCAGGAGAGAGCATCAGCATTGGCTTGAAGGTTACCTCAGCGATACATGACGGTGAACTTGTATGGTTGCAAGTCCAAAAACCACCTGGTGACCCAAGGATTCGAATCCCTGAGGAGGGGCATCCACTGGAGGGCAGCATGATCCGTCACCAAGGTGAATTCCCAGCCTAGCAGGTTGTACCGCAGGTGAGTTACCACCCACTTGATAGCCAAGGCTTCCCGTTCCACTGCTGCATACATGGTCTCCCGGTCTAACAGTTTCCGGCTCAGGTATATCACGGAGTGCTCTACAACTTCAATGCTTTGGCTCAACACGGCACCTAGACCTGTGTCCAAAGCATCGGTCTGGAGGATAAAAAGAAGAGAAAAATCAGGAGTTCTCAAAACAGGTGCCGCTGTGAGGGCCGTTTTTAAGTCACTGAATGCCTGTTCCGTTAAATCGTTCCACACCACATGTAAAGGAGCCTGTTTCTTTGTCAGATGCGTCATAGGGGCGGCTCTCTCAGAAAAACGAGGTACAAACCGGCGGTAGTATCTCGCTAATCCTAAGAATGCTTGCACCTGCTTCTTGACTATCGGACGGGGCCATTCAAGGATGTCTTTTATTTTTGAACTGTGTAGTTTCACCAGTCCCCCTCCCACCAGGTAGTCCAAATACTTGGCTTCGTTCAATCCAAAATAACATTTCCGAGGATTGATCCGTAGCCCAGCCTTTACTAGCATTAGGAGGATGGCGTAAACCTGCAACACATGCTCCTCCCAGATGCCGGAATAAATGACCACGTCACCCAGGTAGGCAGCACAATAAGACTGGTGGGGCCTTAGCACTCTGTCTACCAGACATTGAAAGGTCACTGGTGCCACGTGCAATCCTAATGGGATGACCTTGTATTTCCAGTGTCCACTAGGGGTGCTAAATGCTGTTTTTTTCTCTTGCGGATGCCGTTAAGGGAATTTGCCAGTATCCCTTTGTCATGTCAAGAGTAGTCAAGTAATGGGCCGTCCCCAGCTGTTCGAGCAGCTCATCCACGCGGGGCATGGGGTAGGCATCAAATCTGGAGACTTGATTAAGACATCGAAAGTTGTTATAAAATCTCCATGACCCGTCTGGTTTAGAAACGAAGACGATGGGACTGGACCACGGACTCTGACTTTCTTCAACAATGTCCATGTCCAGCATGCACTGGACCTCTAGTTCCACCTTTGCACGTTTCACCTCTGGGAGGACGTAGGGCCGTTCCCCGACTACCACCCCTGGGTCTGTCACTATATCATGCTGAATCAGCGAGGTATGGCCTGGTGCTTCACTGACCACTTCCGGGACAGACAGGATCACTCGTTCGAGCTCCTGTCACTGGTGGGGAGTCAAATTGTGACCGAGGTTAAGTTCAGTTGTTTTTGAGAAAAGGGAGAGGGTAGGGCCGGCAAGAGGGAGGTCTTCCCTGTCTTTCCATGGCTTCAGTAGATTGACATGATATACCCGCTTGCTCGGTCGATGATTTGGTTGACTCACCAAATAATCCATGAGCCCTTTTCTTTCTTTAATCTCAAAAGGGCCCAGCCAATGGGCCAACCATTTGGAGTTGGAAGTGGGCACAAGCACCATTACTCAATCTCCCGGCTGAAACTCTCACAGGGAGGTGTCTCTTTTATAGTTCCGCGCCTGCGCTACTTGAGCTTTTGACATGTGATCTTTTAGTAAGGGTCTAATTTTCTCCAATCTATCACGCAACTGCGCGATATATATATATATATTGTGATGGACAACCGGCTACAGACTCCGGTCGCCAGCCCCAGGCCACTAGGAGGAGCCCTCCGGACAGCATGATGGTGCCCCGAGTTCCAGCAGGGCCTCATGGACTTTGTAGTTTATACACACAGCCCTGCTGGATACCTTGGGGGCCACCGGGAGTCGCTGTAGGGGGGCTAGTGGGCTCTTGTGTGCCCTATAACCCGGGAGTGCGTCATCATCACGTGACTGGAAGGAACGACGTGCTCCCGGGGTGAAGAAAAGGACTGTTTACCCTGACCCGGAAGGAAATGGACTTGTGGGTTTGGCCAGGAACCACTTCCGGGTCAGGGGATATAAAAGGACTATGGGAAAGCCCAGACACTGAGCTGAGCTGGGAGGTAGGAGGGCGAAGTGTCTGGGCGAGGAGGAGTGATTTATTGTTGGAGAATTATTGGTTTATGAATAGTGTGGTGTGGAGAGTGCTTTGTGCACCGTTTAATAATAAAATAAATAATATTTATACGTTCACCTGGTCATCAGAGTGGTACCTGAGGGTTCAAGAGGTGGACAAAGCCTCTATCGGTTACAATATATATATGTTGGTGGAGGGAAGTGCCTTTCTTTCCCAACCTTCTTTTAGAACATCCAACATGCCCCGGGTTGGCTCCCGTATAACAGTTCAAAAGGGGAAATGCCCGTAGAGGCTGGTGGCACCTCCCGATAGGCGAAAAGTACCAGGGGTAAAAGCTGGTCCCAGTTCCTACCATCCACTCTGACTACCTTGCAGAGCATCTGTTTGAGGGTTTGCTTAAACCTTTCCACCAACCCATCTGTTGGAGGATGATGAACCGATGTTTTACGATGCTTAATGCAGAGTAACTTGGCAACCTCCCTGAACGTATTCAAAGTAAAGGACGTACCCTGGTCCATAAGGACTTCTTTGGGTATGCCCACTTGGGAGAAAAGCCCTACTAATTCCCATGCGATATTTTTTGTATTAGCGGCTTGCTGGGGAACCACTTCTGGAGTTGCGTAATCGACCATAACTAATATATATTTATGGCCTCGCATCGAAGGCTCCAGGGGTCCTATCAGATCGACACCGATCCTCTCAAAAGGAATGTCTATAAGGGGAATCGTAACCAGAGGAGCACAATCCCTTCGGGGTATCTGACGTAACTGGCAGACTGGGCAAGACTGACAGAAACGTTGGACCTCCTCATTGATCCCGGGCCAATAGAATCGGAGTTTCACTCCCTCCAAAGTTTTCTCAGCCCAGAGGTGGGTGCCTTAGAGGTGGGCATGAGCTAGTTCGCAAACCTCCCGCCGGCAGGTCCGCAGTATTAACAACAGTTTCTGCCTCTAGCCTTTGTGTTCCACAACTCGGTACAGCAGATTGTTCTCCAAGACAAAGTAGGGTCCCGGTGGTGTGGAATCTGCCGACGATATGTCGTCTACGGAAACGATGGCATTCCTGGCAAACTTCAAGGAATCATCGTTCCACTGTTCTCTTTTAAAAGACACCGGCGTAGAGCGAAACTGATAATCTATGCCAGCGAGTTGGTCAGGTGGGCAGTCCAGGGAAGCATCCATCCAACATGTGAACCTCACCTGGCGGCACTTGCGGGTTGAGGTCCGTCGCTGAAGAGTGCTCCGCCCGGCTGTCTACGTCATCAATAGTTGTCAAAATGCATGGCGTGGGAGCAGCTGGGAGAGCCCCTTGACCCTCCATAATCAGACCCAAGCTAGGTTCAGGAGTGGCCTCTGTTCTACCGTGTTTACTCTCTGACCAGTCTTGTCCCAATATGACCTGAAAGGGGGGCTCAGGCAAGACAGCGACGAGCAGTTGTTTCAGCTTCCCCCTTCAGGTGATTTAACACTTTGTGGACCTATAGGATCTGGTCTCTCCATGTACACAAGTCACGTTCATTTTTTGAGGCACCCATTGTCGCTGTAGAACATAACGGTGAGCAACAATGGTAATATTACTCCCGGAGTCAAACAATGCCACCACCGAGTGCCCGTTTACCAACACCACTCCCATATTAGGAACCACCAGGGGATTCGACAGTGCACAGTACCTCTCTCCTTTGGCCTAGGTGCAGTCCATTGGCTCCGCGATGTTGAGTGGACAGGTGGGAAGGAGGTGTCCTACCTCACCGCACTTGTAACAGCACGGCAGGGCAGGGCAGGCACCCTCTCTCTCAGTCTTGCCGGAGCCTCTGCCGCACGACGGGTGGGTTCAGGGGTGGTGACGCATCCCTGTCGGACCCCGCAAGCTGGCTTCTCTGACCCCCCGAGTTGAGTTACCACCAGATGGCGCTCAAGAACCTCCAAAAGACCATTCATGTCCTTATAGGGGTGCCTTCGGACCTGCTGGGCGAGATAGTCCGGCATCGCTTTGACCAACCCCTGACAGGCTATCTGCTCGACCATCTGGCGGGCCTGGTTGACATCTGGCCTTAGCCAGCGCCTGAGCTTGCCCCAGAACTCAAATGCCTGGGCTCTAGCTGGGTGGTCGGGGTCAAATTTCCAGTGCCACCATTCCCTCGCCTGCTGGCCCGAGGTTACGCCATTGTGTTTAAAGATCTCGGTCTTAAGGAGGTCATAGTTGATGGCTTCCTCCTTGGGAAGATCATGATAGGCGTGGTGTCCTTCAAGTACGGCGCCAGTATGGACGCCCATTGCACCTTTGGCCACTGGTTCCGAGAGGCAGTCCTCTCAAAGACCGACACAGAAGACTCTATATTGTCCGACTCAGAGAGCGGGACAATAGGAGGTGGTGGAGGCCGTGTGGGCTCCGGCTTTACCTCTTCTGCCGCTACCAGCCGTCTTCAGGTCGCCTTCGTGGCGGCCTGATCCACCTTCAGAGCCTGGAGCTCATATGCCATGGTGGTCAGGACCGCATTCAGGTCTTGCCCTTCTGACAATTTTCGGGCTGTCTATCCTGCTGACTACGCCACTGTAATAAAAGCAGACCACAAGCATAAAGGTTTGGGGTGAACGGACAATTTATAAGGGGGGACCGGAAGTGATGTAAAGTGATGCTGGGAACGCCGTGGTGACGGATGGGAAGATGACATCATCAGGAGAGGACCAGAGGTTAGAAAGGAACCCAGAAATGGCTGGTATCAGTAGTCATCCGGTAAAAGTTATGGTGGCGGTGTTTCATTCTTTCTAGGGGAATATAGTGACAGTACACACATTTTGTTGTAAGTGCCTTCAAAGAAAGGTAAGGGATTTTTGTTTTAAAAAAAAGGATCAGAAGATGAAATGTAAGAAACTTAATGAAATTCATAACCAAAAAGTCAGTCTTATCTTGTTTTTCAAATCCTATTACAGAAACCAAATAGCAAATTCAAAAAGGAAAAGCAAGAAATCTGAAAACCAGGTCAAAAGATCAAAATCAAAGCACAACACATGTAAAGTTATTTCAATCTCAGATACAAGGAAGTTTATGGAGCAGGCATATACACCCTTGAACCCTAATGACATCCACAGACATCACCTATACCAACAGCATAAGAACTGTTACAACAAACTACGCAAAATGCAGAAAAAAAATGCTAAAAAATTAAAAACTTCTGAAGGAAGCTTTCTAACAAAAAACTAACATGAAAAACGAATTTGTTGGGTTAAAAAAACAAGGGAAGATATATACTTTAAATTAAACACCTGCAGAAGCCCATTAAAAATTAAACAAAAATGCCAATAGTAATAACAAAAGCTTACACTCAGATAATTTAATGTTTATTAGTTTTCCTAATGTAAGTCATGTTATAAGAATGTCAAAATTTTAAACAGTAATAATGTTTTAAACGGTGTTACAATTGTAATACTTGTACTTCAAAAATTAATAGCAAGCAATAAAAACACATACATTTTAAATAACTAGGGGGCTTCTCTCGCCAACCCCCATGTTTGGTTTTCCGGATACACACTTTTAAGATTTTTTTTTTTCTTTGAATTGTTGCTATTTCATTAGTTTCACTTTTATTTCAGAACTTATGTAAAAACAATATTTGGAATCTTTCGAGTCCCAATATGCTGAATCTTTTAAATGAGGTCAGTGAGACATGTGTTTAATGACTTTGTACCATAATTCAGGAGAGGTTTCTCTGTTTGGAATTTCAGCACAGACAAAACGATCTACATCATCAGCAGTTAATAATTTTTTTTTGCAAAGTAACCAATAAATGCATGTGAGGTAAAACACATTTTTGAAATTCTCTGACTTAAACTTCAAAGCCTTACAATATTTACATACTTCTGACATATCACCTGTGTCCATATATTCGATCTTTATTTGCCTTTTAGTTATTTCTCCGAGTAATAATTTCTTCTTTTTTGCGATAATGCGACGTTTACTTTCATTTTTTGACAGTCGTTTTTTTCTGCTTTCATATTCTGTATCTTGCTCTGCATGTGTTTCGCGCCTACGTTTTTTTTTTTTTTTGAGTCTTTTGAATTCCAGTTTTCATTATCTCTAACCTGCTCTGCATGTGTTTGGCCCCTTTGTTTTGTAACCTCTTTATATCGTTTTACTTTGTTTTCTACTCTGTCTTTTATTTCTGACCTTGCTTTGTCCTGCTTTTTTTTTCCAGTGACACCTAGTCTGTGGTGATTATTTTCCCTTTTTTGAGTAATAATTTCCGTTTGTTTGCGCTACTGCGATCTTTACTTTCTTTTTAATATACTTTGTAATGTTCCTACTTTCATATTCTTTAACTTTCTCCACATTTGTATCGCGCATACGTTTTTTTTTTTTTGAGCCTTTCGAATTCCACGGCTTTCATAATCTGCTCTGCATGTGTATAGTGCCAACGTTTGTGAACATGTTTATGAAGTTCTACTTTGTCTTTTACTCTGTCTTTTAATTCTGAGCCCGATTGGACGTGCTTTGTTTCAGTTCCACTTGTTATGGGCTGATAATTACTTTCCTTATTTTCTGAATTTGCACCTAGATTATTTTTCCTTTTTTGCTCTTTTTTCTCTCAAACGCTTTTGAGTCTCTTTTCTCCGTGCTGCTTTCTTCTTCGCTTAATCGACATTTCATTTATAACGTATTGTCCTTATATGCGCTGAGACCCTGGATCTGTGTGTGCTCAAATCCTTCACAAGACTGAATGTTTTGCTGCCCCGTTGTCTTATTTGATATTGATTGCAAGTAGGGTGTGTCTTGCAAGAATCTCATGTTCTACGTCATCACGAGACGGTACTGGGTCAATCTCTTGGCACAATGTCTCATGTTTAAGGTCCTCGCGGGTCTTTTAACTGTCTTCCGTGATCTTAATATGAAGATCACATCTCGACGCCCTACTATTTCTCTCCAGGAATTTTTTTTATAATAGAGAGAAATCTTTATAAATATTCTTACTTGTTTTTGCCTTTGTTTTCTCTGAACCAATATCATAAAACATTCCATACTTATTCTTGTTAAACCTCAGTCACATAAAACATAATTTCTGTTTCTTTATTTGCCTTGAGTAAATTGTTGTTATTGCTCACAGTCATTTTCAGTTACACTGGATAAAGAAGATCATCCTAAATGTCTAGATTTTGTTCTCATGACTGAATGCCATTAAAGGATGACATTTTCTTTAGGATTTCTGCTCTTTAATTTGGGGAAAAAAAATAAACAACCAGTCATATTCATACAAGAGTGATCCTTGCTCACTGGCACAACAAAGTATCATCTTACATGCATGTGTGTCTCTTCCTGTCTCTTCTAAGGTAAGCAATACCACTCCTGGAGGAGCGGGGGCACTGTCGCTATCTGCATTTTCTCTTTTACCCACAGTTACTAACAACCATTCCGGGAGGACAACTTAACCCGCCCATGGCACACAGAGCAGGCCCCACCCCTTCTAGTCGAGTGCCATAAAACCGACTCAGCCTCACAGAGGTGTAAAACAAAGCGGACATTGTCTATTCTGCTAGGCTTTGGGGCACACTGGGCTTATGAAGAAAGCAGATTTAACAGGGATGCAAACATCCGATGCACCTTCCCCAACTTGCATTCCAAACTAAGTGACTGAACTCCAGCTTGTACAAGGATCTGCCTGGACTTCATCTGATAACAAAGGCTTCAATCAGAGCTGTACAGACTTCTCTCCAGTGGACCCTCTGTAATTTTCCTGAGCCAGAAGGTGCAAAATGTACTCAAGAAAGAAGAAAGAGCTTGTGGTGCCCAGCGGGCGTTCATGCCCGGCCGGGATGCCGAGGAGGACCAGAGGAGGGCTTGTGGATCCTCCGGAACACGAGGGGGCGTCCTCCCTGGTTGCAGTGGGGACCACGGGTACAGCGCTTGGAAGCTCATCCCTGTAGGGGCCCGTGGTCACCGCCAGGGGGCATCCCAATGCCTTGGGAGTGTTGGACCTCAGTACTTTCGCCACACCGGGAAGTGCTGGGGGGAAGAGTATTGGGGACACCCGGAGGGCTTCTGGTTTCACCGCTGGAGCTTCCGCCACACAGGGGTGTGGCTACGAGCCCTCAGGATTCAGCTGGAGCCCTTCCGGGGTCAATAAAAGGGGCCGCATCCCTCCAGTCATGGGCAAGAGTCGGGTTGAAGAGGACGAAGCTTGGTGGAGAGGAGTGGAGGCGGACCAGAGACAGTTAAGGCATTGTGTTGTGGCCAGGACTTAAAGGGGTGATTGGTGCTGATGCACTGGGATTGTGCACTTGACCATTGTAAATAATGTATAATAAACTCGTGTGTGGTGATAACAACATGTCTACCTGTCTGTGTCCGGGCTGTTCCCCACAAACTATAAATCAATCAATAACAACTCTGATGGACAGAAAAACTTGCCTACAAAGAGACCATGATTTTGCAACTATATGTAACTTTATTCCAATCATAACAAGTTCCACCTTTCTTCATAAACTAGTTACAGTTATCCTTTCTGGGATATTCTCTGGATGCTACCACTGAACTCCCTGGAGACTCCCTCGGAGCACTTTCTCTGTGGCACTCTGCGCTAGAGGACAACTGTGTTCACACTCTGCAAAACAACCTTCTGAAACTAAAACTCTGTTTGGTGAGCATTGAACCACTTTCTCTTTGTGGATCAGAAATTGACAATCTCTCTGCCAAGCTGTGCACATACAGTATGTATATTAACATATAAGACTGAATGCAGACAGACAAGACAGACAAATATATCAGAGAGGCTGGCTGTTTACTTGTTATTTAGAGTTCTAACTGATCTTAGCACAGATAAATGGTTTTACAATACCAAGTCTTTAAAAATGATGTCGGATGTTATGTGGAGTTGATCCTGTATTGCTGCTCCAGGTTCAAGTGGAGGATTCTTCTTGCACTGGAGTGCATCCCTTCTTCTCAGTAAGAGCTTTGGTTACCCTCTGACTCATGGATGTACTGGTCTCTGTGCTAATAAGAATGTTATATCAAAGAGATATTGCAAGATATACAATGCCTGTAAAAAGTATTCATCCACTGGGAAACCTCACAACTTATCGTTCTTAATATTGAATTATGTGGATTTAAATGTAGTTTTTGACAATGTCAAAAATGTCTGAAAAGTGGTGTAAATTAATTTCAAACATAAAAAAAAATAATTGATGGCAGAAGTAAATGGAGATGATCTGTCTGTGGTCCAGGGGGTTCAATTGATTTTAGCCTAAATGCACCTCATCTGGAAAGCCCGGCTTGTTCTCAGCATTGTAGCCTAACTTACACAATGAAGACAAAAGAACACTTCAGGCAACTCTGTGAAAAAGTGATTGAAAAACACCAGTCAAGGGATGGAGACTAGAAAATATCCAAGTCACTTAACAGGTAGAGGGAAATATTAATGCAGAAAAATATGAGGAAAACCTGATGCAGTCTGCAAGAAACCTGCACCATGGAAGAAGATTAGTTTTCCAACAAGACAATGACCCCAAGCATAAAGCCAAAGCTCCATAGGAATGACTTGAAAACTGCAGTGTTAATGTGCTGGAGAGTCACCGTCCAGAACTCAGTTCAACTGAGGATTTGTGGGTGGACTTGAAAAAGGCTGTTCACTCACAATCCTCATGTAACCTCACAGAGCTTGGGCAGTTTTGTACAGAAGAATGGGGAAAATGTACAGATGTGTAAAGCTGATAGAGACCTGTACACACAGACTCAAGGCTGTCAAGGCTGCCAAAGTTGCATCTAGTAAATACTGACTTGAAGGGGTGAATACTTACGTGATCAGATATTTTGTTTAATATTTGTAATTAATTTAGATCACTTTGCAGAGATGAGTTTTCACTTTCACATTAAAAAAAGTATTTTTTCTGTTAATCAATGTTAAAAAAACAAAATTTAATAGACTGTAATTCAACATTGTATAGCAATAAAATGTGAAAACTTCCAAGTGAGTAAACACTTTTTATAGAAACTCTTTGTAGATCAAGTATTTTTTTGCTTATTTTAAAGTTGTATTATTTAAGCTTGACTTTTAATTAGGTGTGCATTTACTTATGCATCAAATATATATTATAAAAATATCAATAAAAATGTAACTAAATTTGAACTATTGATATTTCACAAAAAAATTATTAGAAGTGTTATGATTAATATCAATGCCATATTTAAAAAGACAGTGATGTCAGTTCACAACTTGTATGTTTAAATTTATTCTAGGAGTCAGTTTATTTTATTCAGTTAGGTTAATGCACTGAGTTTCATTTTTAGGTTCATTCGAATACACTGAGAAAAGCGCCTATTGCAATAGACGTGTCTGTCTGTCCGCCTATAACTTGGCTGCCCCATGGATCAACTTTGTTGAAATGTGGCACGCTTATTTTTTAAGGCAATTTGTTGAAGTAGTTCATTTTTCATTGTGATATCTTGAAAAGATTGTGTTAGATACAATTATAATAAATCTCACACTGAAAAGCTTTGGCAAATTTCTGAACTTGTCTCTGTTGTCATTGGCATGCACATTGAGGACAGCTTAAGGGCTCTGGTCATGATAATTTCCCACAGGTTGGTGCTGTTTACTAGCACCTTTTCTCTTCATCCATCCGAATACTGGAACACTGACACCAAAAAAACCACACAGACCCACCTCTTCCTGCAGGATATCCTTAAAAACGGAAGATCTGCGATTTTGTGCAGTCAAGATTCAGACTTATATCTGAAATGACATTTTTTTTCTCAACACCGTTTGTAAAACGCATGTAATTTTTTTTCAATTACACAGGGTTTGGCTACAGGTGCCCCAAAACATTTCGAGCTTCTTTTTTCTACCTTATATTGCTAAAATGGAGAAACATTTTGAGTGACTTCAGTTTCAAATTAGTTTACCGTTTGAATTTCACCTTGACAGTGGTTGCACCAACTTGTATATCTTCCTCTTTTCATCTCCGATAGCCTCTAATGACAGGAAATAGGTCTCCAATACAAGTTTACAAAACAGCAGCAGATTAAATGTGCAGGTAAGATGTCGTTGTCACTGTCTGCTTGCACGTGTGGGCTAGTGGACAGACTCCTTTATTAGCAAGTCCAGCTGAGCACTCGGATAGCATACAGTAACCTCTGCATGCATCACACTCGTTCTCCTGAAGCTTTAAGTCATAAGTTAAGTTATAACTCTAACCCTAAAATAAACTTAGGTTAAATAGTTTCTAAGAAAGAAAAAGAACAAAAAATGTTCTTGCTAAGAAAGGGTGCTAATGGGAAGCAAAATATTGTTTTTTGTGTGACCTTATGCAAACTATTTGAGTTAAATATTTACAGAACATCTTAAGGAAACAAAGTTAACATTTTAAATATTGTAGCTTAGCAATGTGCAAAAATATTTAAGCAGTGCTAACAATTTTCAAGTGCTATTCAGAGTGACATGAAATTAAAAATACTACAATTAACAACATACATTTTTGAAGTCAACCTTTTTTTAACTTTACAATATGTTACAATTAGATCCATCCAAGCATCTCGGTTGGTGCTTTTTTCCTGACATTTTCCTTTGTGTGTCTGTTAGTGCTGGCCTGCTCTACCCCTTGAAGTTCTGTGCTTGTGACAGTTCCTGCTTTTCACTTGAGTCATGAGTTGATATTCACAAAAATTTACAAATGCATCTCCAAAGATGCAGACGTACATATAACTAGTGGCTGCTAATTGATCCTATATAAGTTAGTATGGATGTGTGCTTGATTGATGGATTGATGCCTTGCAATGGAGTAACGGACTGGCTCCTTATCCAGAGATGGTTCCTGCCTCCCCTTGCACTTTGTTTTGCTGTTAATGGGCTCAGGCTCCTTGCATTCCTGAACTAGATTACTCTGATCAAGAAGCACATACTGTAAGTTATAATCTACTTTTTTTTGTCAGTGCCCTCTAGATGGCACTGTTTTAGTGAGAAGTGCCTGACTAAGGTATTTGTGAAGAGGCAGCACACTTTAGTCATTTACAATAACTTGTTCATTTCTACACTGTAGTTTTTTGTTTTGGTGTGGACTGCTTTCTGTAATAATAATAATCTACAAACAATAAACCATGCACATTGTCAAATGGATTAATGTATGCAAGAACATGACTCCGTGTTTAATGTGCTGTAGTGATCAGTTACACTGCCTTCAGATGGTATTCAGACCAATTCGCTTTTTACACATTTTGTTATGTTACAGCCTTGTGCTAAAATCAGTTAAATGTATTTTTTCGTCATCAAGCATTGCACAATACCCCAGACGGTCAAAGCGTAAACATTATAAATTATTAATATCATATTGACACAAGTATTTGGACCCTTTACTCAGAACTTAGTTGAAGCACTTTTGGCAACAGGATCTTCTTGGCTATGGTGTGACAAACTTTGCACTCCTGGATTTAGGAATTTTCTGATATTCTTCTCTGCAGATCGTCTCAAGCTCTGGCAAGTTGAATGGAGGCCATCAGTAAACGCTTATTTTCAGGTCACCCCACAAAGGTTTGATTGGGTTCAAGTCCAAGACACTCAAAAAGATTCACAGAGTTGACCCTAAGCCACTCATTGTCATCCTTACATTGTGCTTAGGGACATTGTCCTGTTGGAAGGTGGACCTTCAGCCCTGTCTAAAGTCCAAAGTAATCTGGAGCAGGTTTTCATTAAGGATATCTCTGTACTTTGTTCTGTTCAGCTTTCCTTTAACCTGCCTAGTCTCTCAGTCTCTGTTTCTGAGAAATATCCCTACAGCATGATGCTGGAATGGTATTGTGTAGGTGATGAGTGGTGCCCGGTTTTATCCAGAAGTGACACTTAAAATTGAGGCCAAACAGTTCAATCTTGGTTTCAACAGACCACAGAGTCTTGTTTCTCATAGTCCGAGAGTCCTTTAGGTGCCTCTTTGAGAGAGGACTTTAATGTGACATCTGGGCACTCTGCCATAAAATCCAGATTAGTGTGTTAGTGGTGTTTGTCCTTTTGGAAGTTTCTCCCATTTCCACAGGTTCTCAGAAGCTCAGCCAGAGTGATCTTTGGTGCTTAGTCAACCCTCTTACTAAAGCCCTTCTTCTTCTTCTGTTCAGTTTGTTTAGGTGGCTAGCTCTAGAAAGAGTCATGGTTATTACAAAGGAAGATAATTTAGGAATTGTAGAAGCTACTGTGCTCATGAGAAACTACATGCTGCAGAAATTGCTTTGTAGCCTTCCCCAGATCTGTTTATCAACACAGTCTTCTCTAAACTCTGTAGGCAGTTCCAGCTTCCTTGATTTTTGCTCTGATACACATTGTCAACTGTGGAACCTTCTATACACAGGTGAGAGCCTTACCTATTCATGTCAAATCAATTGAACTGACCACAGGTGGACTACAAACAAGGTGTGTAAACATTTCAATGATGATCAGTAGAATGGGATACAACTGACTTCGTGTTTACTTCAAAACAAACATGTTGGACAATATTCAAGTTAAGCTAGCAGTGATAGGTGGTGCATTATTTTGTTTTGAAAAATCACAAAAAAAAAAGAGAAAAATGTGGATGACATCATGCCTAGGAAGATGTGACTTAAAGATCTTGTGGGGCAAGTTCTTTTAATAGTGCCTTTCCCACATGACGTCAAGATATATGGCATATAAAGAAGTCAGTATTCCCCTCCACAGTAAAGGATTTGTGGTCATTTGTAATTATTTATATCATTATTTATTATGTATATATTATGTATGTATATATTTACGATAGATAGATAGATAGATAGATAGATAGATAGATAGATAGATAGATAGATAGATAGATAGATAGATAGATAGATAGATAGATAGATAGATAGATAGATAGATAGATAGATAGATAGATAGATAGATAGATAGATAGAAATTGGATTTACTCCAACTTGCTTGTTAGTAAATCAGGGAGGTAAATATTAACCACAACATTTCTCACATTGCAGGAAAGATAATCGTAGAAGGCCTGTCTGAGAATATATTTTGGGAGGGTTGAATCTGCCCCAATATTGGGCCGATAAATCTGTAATGTGTCCTAAGAATTACAGGCCTGACTTACCTTCCCATCTACCAAATAAGCTCCTTTTCTTTGATAAATTAATTGTTACAATACAACCTTTTGTGAATGAGCTATTTCAGTATTATAAAGCTCCATAGACCAACACATTTTACCTCGGAGTGAGCAGATCTCAGGTTAGGCATTTGAGTATCAGTCAGATGTGACTGAACAAGACATCTGAAATAGAATTTACAAGAAGTAATATACTTATATGGTGTTCACATATTCAGGTTTCTCTTTGAGTCCCTACACATTCCAGCTGTTCCTTGGTCAAATGATAGAACAATGCATTATCTGGTAAGTACACATAGAAAAGTGGCCATTCCATGTACAGTCAGTCATTCAGATTTGCTGTTTTGATGCTCAAGAAGGACATTACTCTTATTAGGTCTGTTATTCCAGAGAGGTATGATGTCTCTGCCACTGAGAGGCTTCCCACATTGTGCTCCCTTGTGGGACACTATGGGCTCACACTCTGCTTGAGGAATTCTAATGACAGTGCCCAGAAACACAAGTTATAGTAGCCCCATGGGCATTAATACTAAAATTCCAATTCACTATACTTTCCATATATTGGAAGTACATTGAAATTGCTCCCTTTATCAAAACATTTTGTGAATAAAAGTAACATACAGCTAAAGATTCTCAAAATGAGGGAAACTTAACTTCTAGAGTGCACTTTAGGTTTGAGGAAAAAAAAAAAAGTAAGAGAGACATGCCTTACCAGAGTAACAGATACCTGGCATTTACTTGGAATGTGGTTGTGCTGCAGGTTCTGCCAAAAAAAATGCAACCTGCGTGGGTAAGAAAAGTCACTGCCATAGCTCCAAAATAATACTGTGAAGGTGACACAAACATTACACAGAAGTAAGCCAAAAACATAGCCTTGCCTAGGAAAAAAATGAAGCCAAACATAGACTCCATAGGATACACCCTGTTGAGCAACTCTTTCAGGAATGCATACAATGTAATGGAAAAACTGCTGTTAAGAAGACTTCAGTTAACCTGATAAATGCTGAGTTGCCTAAGGGTCAGAACTCTTACTATACTGTATGGAAATGCAGATTACTATCTGCGTCTTCTCAAAAGCAGCCTTATGCATGACGACTCACCTGGTCACATGCTGGAAGAGCAGCATTTAAAAGAGTTTAATTAGAATCATTCAGAGGTTGAAATAACATTTTACTTGTCTGGACACGTGTTCATCAATTGTTCGTGGCAGTATTCAAAAGTATGCTGCCAAGTTATATTAAATATTATTGCTATTTTTATGGTTGAAAGCATCAATCTTCTATGCATCAAAGCAGCTTATAGATAGATGGATAGATAGATTAAGATTAAGAAGATAGATAGATAGATTAAGATGAAAGAAGGTGGTCCTCTACAGTCCAAGCAAGCAAACAACGAAGGATATTGTAGATACATTTGTGGAAACATACCATAAGATTTTTTTTCTCATAAAAATGTTCAGTGAGTAATAGTTCACATTAAATGTCTACATATTTTTTTTTTTTTAGCATTTTTCAGGATTTTTTTTTTTAATTTTTAAATTTAATTACCATATTAGTTTGTCCCACCTTCTCATGAGGAAAAAAACCCTAGAAGCAGGGGGAAAACAAAGAAAACCTAACACGAGATGTCCCAAAAAAATTTCTACCTTCTGTTTTCAAAAGGGAAACCAGAAGAGTACTAGAACAGACACTGCCCAAACATTGGAGTATAACCAACACAGCAGAAGTAGTATAAAGGAAAAAGAGACTCCCCTTCTAGTCCAGTGGTCCTTAGATATAGTATGTGGAGGACTGGCAGAGAAAAAAACTGTTCTGTGATTAGTTGTACAAATAGAAATTCCACCTATGCAAAGAACAAGGCCTTGGTTTATTTCAAAGAGAGAAATCTACCCTGGTAACTAGGATTGCAGTTGGAGTGATTGTTTGGACTATTATAAAGAGAATCTTACTGATAAAGAAAGAGGCTGAAGCAGTGTTAATACTAATGCGACTGAGAAATGCTGATCTAAAAGGAAAACAGTTACATATGTTAAATAACTTGACTCCAAAGTATTACACTGGTCTACAAAAAATATTTTTTGTTTGCTTCTGGGAACTTCAGATCATCTTTTTATTAAGTTTTTTACACTGATTTCATATATGAAATTGGAATTAAGCTAGCACATCAGGTTTTTGAAATACACATCATTGACGTTTTGACACTTTTGAATATCAATATAATATATCAACACAATATCTCGAGTTTGGACTATGTCCCACCAAAATTGTTTTGATGTGTTTATTCTCAAAACAAACCAGAAGACGATACCAGAGACACGTTAAAGTTTATTTATGTCAATTTACCTCAATATAAAAGTGAGGTCACCATGCCCAAAATTGTTGGAGGCACTTGCTTTTGCGCTTGTACTGCACATCCGTCTCTCTTTGCAAGAACAAACAGTATCATGCTCGAAGTGAATTTTTCCCAATATCAGTTTTCCATCAACTTTATATCTTGATGAAATTTTTCCTCGTTCTCATCTCTGACATCACTTAGAGGAAAAAAGTCAAGATGAGAATGTAAAAAATGTGTTTTCAGTGACATTCTGGCTCCCGTAAGCTAATATACTTTCAGCATATTCTCCACAAGCTCAGTATAATTCTCTGCTCTGTGACAGTCAACAAAATTCTGAATAACCTGCACGAATGAGGGTGCTGATTCAGTTGGCTTCAGTTTCGTTTTGAACTCATCATCAAGCATCAGTTCACGTATTTCAAGGCCAACAAAAACACCTTCCTTAATTTTGGCTTCACTTTTCTCAAGACCAGACATTTCTTAAATGCTGAAACGCATCGCCTTTACTGACCAGTCACCCTAGTTGTCCAAGACCTGGAACATAATAACTAAAAAATGGGATGTGTTGGACGAAAAAGGTTTTCAGATTTGGAGTCAGTAAGTGAAATTTCTTAAAGTACAGATGAAAGAATCCCAGTAGCAAAATGCTTGATGACCAGTGAAAGTATTTGCATTTTGACTGACTGTGTGCCCCCCCATCAATCAAAGTAGGAAGGTACTTTACTGGTCGTATGAGGAAGTTGCAGTATAGTAAAAGATGTCGCAAAAATATTACACAGAATAATCTCAACTAGAATAAGTAGGATAATCATCTAATCTACTTAAAGCTGACATTTTGAAATTGAGGGAAGTCATTGTGTTGCTGAAGGTTATTCTATAAGTCTTGAAGGCAGCTGAGGAAAAACCATTTCAAAGCCCACCCTGGAGCACTATGGTAGTATCAGGCTTGTGATAATAGTTCTTCACAAGTTAATCAAAGCTTCACTCAAAGGCTTTTGGAGCATTCATCAAGAAGGCCAGCATCTTAGCCAAAATTCTTCTCTCCATCTCTTTTCTACTACATTGTCCTCAGCCTAGATTCTTCTGATTATCTTGTTGGTTTGTTGGCATCTCCTGTTCTCATGCTACTGCCCCAACACACCACTATGCAAAAAGCACACTTGTAAACAGACACTGTTAGAATATATGCAGAAATTATTGATGCCAAAGAACAAAAGCCACCTCACAAAACACAACTCTTGTCCTTTTTGTGCATGGCTTCAGTGTTGACAGGCCAAGCCATACTTTTGTCTGGGTGTATGTCCAGGTACTCATATAATTGGACTGTCTTAGGTCTCTAGTCAGGGAAATGGCTGTCCTATACCAAATTTTTATTGGTTAGTGTCAAAGAGGCCCAGGAATCAATATTGGCAGCAAAATGTGTTGGTAGGACACCAGTTCATCACATACTTCGAAGGTTCAAACACCCTTTTGAGTTGTCAATCAAATTTATCACACATTTAGACCAAAGGAGAAGACAGAAGAGAGTATGCCTACTCTAGATAGAAGCCACTATAGCACTTCAGAACCAGCCCATCAGTTTTTGTTATTTTCAGCTGTAGATTTTATTTTAAGGGGATGCTCAACAGCTGACCCTAAAATGTTGACCAATGGGACCAATAAAATAGGTAAAGAGGGGGAATATCAAGAAATGATATAACATATATAAGGATAAAACAAAAAATCTTAACACACATTTACTGAGTGGGGTTGCCAGTAGCCACACTTAAAAGTTCCGCTCAGGGCATCTGTAAGTCAATAATTATCTGCACTTTAGTAATAATTTTGTTTGGGTTGGCTATACAGCATTCCCCACACACGTGAAAACATGGTGTGTCTGAGGTCACTGTGGTAAAGTTTCTACCTTGATCAGTCAGTTTCTCGTTTTCTAGAAGTACAGTAATCCCTCCTCCATCGCAGGGGTTGCGTTCCAGAACCTCCCGCGAAAGGTGAAAATCCACGAAGTAGAAACCATATGTTCATATGGTTATTTTTATATATTTTAAGCCCTTATAAACTCTCTCACACTATTATAAACATTTCCTGAACAATTATACAGCATAAACCCTTTGTATTCTCTTAGATATTAGGTAAGATTCGTTGAAATTATGTATGTAAACACAGTTTATATACAGTAAAACCTAAATATTATTTTAAAGATATCGAGCGTCTCCGATATCACATATGTTACAGCCATTACGACAAACAGGCCACCAGCAATAAATACGTACAATGCAAGAAAAATTGTATACAGTAAAATGTGTGTACAGTGACACTAAACTATGTACATGTAATAAGTACTGTACATAGATAATTAATTATGGTTACTCACCAACAATGACACGAAGACTTGTGCAGTAAAATTAAACTCATCGTTATCGGACAACAAAGGATAGCGTTACAGCTCTTCTAAAGGATCCTCTTCAGGCGACTGTGTAGCACCGCCGTTGTTCTCCTTCTGGCAGTCTTCAATCCAAATCCCTAAAGCAGATTCCATCCAGACTACTGCCTTATCACGTCCACTTGCAACTCGTTTTGCGCCCTGATTAAAGGACACTGCGGCTGTAGATCTTATATACTTTTCCTCCTTTTTAAATAAAAAGAATCGTGGACTCATTGATGCCGTAATGGTGTCCTGCAGCGGTGTAGCTGTTCCCTTCCTTCAACATATCCAAAACTTTTACCTTTTCTGCAATCATTTGCATCTTCTGTTGCCGCTTGGACACGGCCCCTGAAGCAGTAGCAGGAGCACGTTAATGCTGAATTAGTGAGATGAGACTTCCTGGTTAATGCAGCACTCCGTCACTGAGTCAATCAGCACACAGGAACTTAACTGTGTGCTCTGATTAGGTAGCTTCTCAGTCATCCACCAATAGTGTCCCTTGTATGAAATCAACTGGGCAAACCAACTGAGGAAGCATGTACCAGAAGTAAAAAGACCCACTGTCCGCAGAAACCCACGAAGCAGCGAAAAATCCGCGTTATATATTTAGATATGCTTACATATAAAATCTGCGATAGAGTGAAGCCGCGAAAGTCGAAGCGCGATATAGTGAGGGATTACTGTAAAAAAAATTTGAAGCACTCCAAAATTTTACTGGTTAAAACAACCAATTGAGGGCAACTTTGTATACCTGTGCCAAGACCCAAAAATACCTCCTAGGAGCACTTCTCTGATAAAGTACAGGTGCAATCAAATTTCTGAATGAAACATAACCTGTGGTCTTCACTTGTGCAATAGAGGAATCTTTTCAAAATTTGGTGGAGAGAGGTCTAGTCTAATGCTGTGGATTTGACTATCAAACAAACACGCACACACATTCAGCTTTATGAATTACAGTAATCCCTCGCTATATCGCCCTTCGCGGCTTCACTCCATCGCGGATTTTATATGTAAGCATATTTAAATATATATCGCAGATTTTTTGCTGGTTCGCGGATTTCTGCGGACAATGGGTCTTTTAATTTCTGGTACATGCTTCCTCAGTTGGTTTGCCCAGTTGATTTCATACAAGGGACGCTATTGGCAGATGGCTGAGAAGCTACCCAACTTACTTCTCTCTCTCTCTTGCTCTGACATTCTCTGATCCTGATGTAGGGGGATTGAGCAGGGGGGCTGTTTGCACACCTAGACGATACGGACGCTCGTCTAAAAATGCTGAAAGATTATCTTCACGTTGCTACCTTCTGTGCAGCTGCTTCCTGAAGCGACATGCTGCACGGTGCTTCGCATACTTAAAAGCTCGAAGGGCACGTATTGATTTTTGATTGAAAAACAAACTCTGTCTCTCTCTATCTCTCTCTCTTTCTCTGCTCCTGACGGAGGGGGGTGTGAGCTGCCACCTTCAACAGCTTTGTGCCGCGGTGCTTCGCATACTTAAAAGCCAAACAGCCCTATTGATTTGTTTGCTTTTCTCTATCTCTGTGACAGTCACTGCTCCTGACGCGCACTCCTTTGAAGAGGAAGATATGTTTGCATTCTTTTAATTGTGAGACGGAACTGTCATCTCTGTCTTGTCATGGAGCACAGTTTAAACTTTTGAAAAAGAGACAAATGTTTGTTTGCAGTGTTTGAATAACGTTCCTGTCTCTCTACAACCTCCTGTGTTTCTGCGCAAATCTGTGACCCAAGCATGACAATATAAAAATAACCATATAAACATATGGTTTCTACTTCGCGGATTTCCTTATTTCGCGGGTGGCTCTGGAACGCAACCCCCGCGATGGAGGAGGCATTACTGTATACATATTGTTGCATAGGGAGCATCAACAAGGTAAGGTAACACCACGGCCTCAAGTGCCCGAGACATTGCAACCAGAGGTTTTGCCTTTTCTACCCTGGACCTATTTAAAGAATGACAAACAAGGAGGATGCATCTCAGGTCAGGTCAGGGAGCATGCACTGGTACAGAGTGTTGCTGCATGCACCACACGACGAAATAGCTCGGGATCCTGGTTAGCAACCCCCCAGGCAGACACAGGGTCCAGTCCCTCCATCCGGAAATGTAAGGTGTTACGTGGGCGTCCCCCTTGGAGTCCCAGTGGGGTCCAGTGTGGGGTATTTGGTCAAAATAAAAAAATTTCATAAAGACGTAGAATGTAATAACTTGATAAAATAGAAATAAGACTGTAACAAACTGTCAAAGAAAGTATTTATACCGGTAATAAACCCATCAACAACACACTATCCACTGGCAAAACTGCCGAAGTTAGCCAAGAAGTTGACCAGCTTTGCAAACTGGTAGTTTTCACACCAAATCCACAGAACACAGTCTAATTCTTATTAAAAAAAATCTCTCCTAATGAAAAAAAATCCCACCACCGAGCTCTCATCTCAGTTTTTAAGTTAACTGTAGGGCCAAGACATCTATTTCACCTGAGGCCACTCCATTACATATTGTGGAGGTCCCCTAAGGAAAAAATGAAAAAAACATAAAAAATAATTCCACTGCCAAATAAATGAAGCCCTGTTATCAGATTTTAGTGTCACAATTTAGAATCAGGTGACGCTTTTCAGTGTCACACTATCTCATCTTTGTGTCATTATTCTGTTCATCTCCCAATACTGCATTTGTGCTGAATGAGCAAATTTGTGAGATGTTAAATTTTTCTGCCAATGCAAATGCCGTGATACATTCAAGATCATTTGCTCTCTTTCCTCATCCAAACTATATTTTTAGAGAAATTATAAAATCACTCAACATATTTAGCATACATGTTTAAGATTTAAAGTGGTTAGGTACTCATTTATTGATGTTTAACTACATTATCACATTTCCCACTTCTATTTAAAAGGTATTGTAAAGGTAAATGCCTCTCTGTTAAATAAGTAAGAGAAGTTAAGTCAGACCATTAATCAACAATGATGCTTAAATATTATTAAATATTAATGAAAAATACTACATTCTTTCCAATAAAAGTGGGTGGCACACTAGTTTGAGGTGCTTCCTCACAGCTCAATCTGGGCTTGAATGCTTGGCCCGGGCACTGTCTAAGTTTGCATGTTCGCCACATATTTGAATGGGATTTTCTCCCACTTTCCAAAGAAGAGCACGGTGAGTTAATTTACAACTCTAAATTGACCCCATGTGGGTACACATGTCCTTTGATGGGTTCATGCAACACGCAGGGTGAGTTCCCAATTTAGAATCAGTGTTGCCATTATGGGCACTGTCTCCCTGTGACCCTGAACTGGATAAGTGGGTTGAAAATTACTGATTTGGTGGTGGTGTTAATAGTTGCCTAATAAAAAGGGGGGGGGGGGATTAATGAGAATAATTGTATTATTGATACAGTGCCTTCAGGAAGTATTCAGACCCCTTCACTTTTTCACATGTTTTATATTGCAGCTTTATGCTGAAATTCTTTAAATTAATTTTTTAACTCATCAAACAACACTCAATACTCCAGAATGACAAAGTGGAAAACAAGATTTTAGGAGTTTTTGCAAATTTGTTAAAATAAAAAAAAAAAAAAAACAGACAAATATTCAGACAATTGGCTATGACACTTGAAATGTAGCCCAGGTGCATCCCATTCTATTGATCATCGCTGAGTTATTTCAACACCTTGTTTGAAGTCCACCTGTGGTCAATTCAAATGATTTCCCCTGATTAGGAAAGGCACACACATGTCTACAGAAGATCCTACAGTTGGCAATGATGTTGATGACATTGCCTACAGAGCTTAGAGGCAGTATTGTGTCAAGGCACAGATGTGGGGAAGGCTACAAAACAATTTCTGCAGCATTGAAGGTTTCCACAAGCACAGTGGCCTCCATAATTCTTAAATGGATTAAGTTCAGAACAACCATGACTCTTTCTAGGACTGGCCATCTAGCCAAGCTGAGTAATTGTGGGAGAAGGGCCTGGGTAAGACAGGTGACCAAGAACCTTATGTTAATTTTTGCTGAGAAGGACTGCAAAACTCCTGCAATCTGGACAGAGTTGCCAAATGACACGATAGTCCACTTGGAGTTTGTAAAAAGGCACCTAATGGACTCTGGGACTATGCAAAAAAGATTTTGTTCTCTGATGAAACCAAAATTGAAGTGTTTTGCCTCGATACTGAACATCATATCTGGCAGAAACCAGGCTCCACTCTTCACTTCTACAATACTATTCGCTTGGTGAAGCATGGTGGTGGTAGCACCATACTGTGGGATTTGGGAGTAGGAGACTAGTCAGGGTTGAGGGAAAACCTGAATGGAGCAAAGTACAGAGATATCCTTAATGGAAACCTGCTCCAAGATCCGAATAGGATAAACCGGGGAGATGTCAGTTTCCAAGGGAAGTTCTGCGGACTGTAATTTTTAACGAAGAGACTCCTGCATGTTTTTATCTCTGTTTTAAATCAATTTATGGCTTGTTTTTAATATCCATCAGCACCTTTTTTTTTTTTTTTTTTTTTAAAGGATTATTTATTGAACATTTTCTTGCACTATACTATTTATTTAGACAATGTTTTGTTTGTTTTAATTAAAGCACTGGCACACTTTTATGCACCTACCTCTTGTTTTGTGTGGTGTCCTCATTTGCCTGGCTCATCCAGTCATGACTATCAATGGTGTTGGGCTCTACAGGCTCCCGGAGGGAACCAGTAGCATGGAGCCGACCCACACCGTCACAGCTTTAGAGGATCTGCAGGGAAGAATAGCAGAAAATCTGCAAATCCGGGTGTGCAAAGCTTGTCACATCATACACTAGAGTACCTCAGGTCATAATCACCACCAAAGGTGCTTCAGTGAAGTAAAGGGTCTAATGACTTGTGTCAATGTGGTGTTGCAATTTTTTACTTTTAATAAATTTATGAAAATTCCTAAAATCATGTGTTCGTTTTTGTCATTCAGGGGCATTAAGTGATGCTTCAGGTGGGGACAAAATTAATTAAAGTGACTTTAGTACAAGGTTGCAACATATAAGAAAATATGTAAAACGTAAAGAGGTCAGAATACTTTCTGAAGGTGCTTTATTGATAATAATATTATCCATTAATTTCCCTCCCCCCCCCCCCCACCTTTTTATTAGCCATTTGCATGGAATAGGAACACAACACACAAACTAACCTATTGCAGAGGACATACTCTCTTTTATTCAAAACACAACAGTTTAGAAAAATGATCTGAATTAAATGTCTTTCAGATTTTACAAGAAACTAGAGTCCCTACAGAAAATGCACATATACACAGAGAAACCAGATATAGAAAGTGACCAAGCCGAGGGTTGTGTTATGGTCCCTTGAAACTGGCTGTAGAAACACTAACCAAAGTGTTCCTGTGCTGCTTATCACTCTTACCCTTCTTAGTATTCAAATGTGCTGCGGATTAAATACATCAGGATAATATATTAAAACATGCTAATCTATTTTTAGGTAATAAGCATGACTGTCTTCTGCAAGTCTGACACTATAAACAGAAAACATAATATTAATGTCATTAACACACAGCAGGAAAGTGAAGAATCACGTAATGATTTTACAGAAGATGCACTGCTACATAATAATAATCCTCCATAATAAAAGGACAAGTGTCTGTGTGTCTGTCCAGTTGCTGTTTCTCTATCATTCCAACAGATGACAAATCACAAACATCTGTAGTAATAAAATACATTGAATTTGTCATGCCACCAGATTGTGCTTCACAAACATTAGCACTACTTTTATGAATCTCACACCAAATGGCATGTGACAGAGACATATCCATTACATCACAAACATTTGTAGTAACACGTTTTATTCTTACAAATGTTTGTGATGAATATCTGTTGGAATGACAAATGCAATGCATTTTATTACTACATACAAGATACATTCCAATAGATGGTGTACTGCAAACATTAATGCTGAGGTCTATGCTGATTTTTTAGATTTCAATCCATCTTACACGCGTAGCACAGCTACTAACTCACACTTAAAATATTTAGTCTTACATTGGGAGAAATTTGTCCACCAAGATTCATCTTCCTTGTGGAAAAACCATGTGAGCTTGACTGCCCAATTCAGTAAGTCTGATAACTAATACAACTAATATTTCAATACTTCAGGAAATTATATCAGCCATTTCCTTAACTTTACAAGTTTATTGTCCCAAAATGTTTTCAGATAACACACTAAAATTACCCATTTTACAAACCTCTTTAAGTAGGATTTACTAGAATCTAACCTTAACCCTCCTTGTATAGTAAATGAAATCACAAAATAAAGATAAACGCCCTTGATCAACCTCTCATGTAAAATGAGCATTGCAAATCTAACACATACTGTACAGTATATACTTGTTTTTTCTTCTTCAAATGTGATAAACTGTTTTATTAAACAGCTCAACCCCATTTTTGTTTTTATGAACAGTTAAATTAAGGCTAATCATGAACCACAGCACTCTTTGTTTAAATGTTCTGCAAACACACCAATGTTCATGCTTTCCTGAAGCTGGCAGAAAATTGCCCTTTTGCTTTAGCCACTTTGGGATAAATCTTTACTCTCAGCTCATCCCAGTGTCATCAGAGTACATTTACCAGATGAGTAAAGCTACTGTTCTGGTTGTTTTCTAGTTAACTAATAATTCAGTCCTTTTAATCACTTAATCCTATCACAAGCTTGTAATGAGCAGGAATCCATTTTTTTCTCAATTAGATGACATTATGTTTCTTATGTCAGCCTTTATTTAATTTGTTTTTTGTTGTTGCTGTCAGTCAATAGACTCAAAAATTCACAATTTCACCCATTCATCAATTTTCTGAAGCCACTTAAATCAATTTTAATGCAATCGCTGGTAACAATTATGTACAGTGTATCCAGAAAGTATTCACAGCGCATCACTTTTTCCACATTTTGTTATGTTACAGCCTTATTCCAAAATGGATTAAATTCATTTCTTTCCTCAGAATTCTACACACAACACCCCATAATGACAACGTGAAAAAGTTTACTTGAGGTTTTTGCAAATTTATTAAAAATAAAAAAATTGAGAAATCACATGTACATAAGTAATCGCAGCCTTTGCCATGAAGCTCAAAATTGAGCTCAGGTGCATCCTGTTTCCCCCGATCATCCTTGAGATGTTTCTGCAGCTTAATTGGAGTCCACCTGTGGTAAATTCAGTTGATTGGACATGATTTGGAAAGGCACACACCTGTCTATATAAGGTCCCACAGTTGATAGTTCATATCAGAGCACAAACCAAGCATGAAATCAAAGGAATTGTCTGTAGACCTCCGAGACAGGATTGTCTCGAGGCACAAATCTGGGGAAGGTTACAGAAAAATGTCTGCTGCTTTGAAGGTCCCAATGAGCACAGTGGCCTCCATCATCCGTAAGTGGAAGAAGTTCGAAACCACCAGGACTCTTCCTAGAGCTGGCCGGCCATCTAAACTGATCGATCGGGGGAGAAGGGCCTTAGTCAGGGAGTTGACCAAGAACCCAATGGTCACTCTGTCAGAGCTCCAGAGGTCCTCTGTGGAGAGAGGAGAACCTTCCAGAAGGACAACCATCTCTGCAGCAATTCACCAATCAGGCCTGTATGGTAGAGTGGCCAGACAGAAGCCACTCCTTAGTAAAAGGCACATGGCAGCCCGCCTGGAGTTTGCCAAAAGGCACCTGAAGGACTCTCAGACCATGAGAAAGAAAATTCTCTGGTCTGATGAGACAAAGATTGAACTCTTTGGTGTGAATGCCAGGCATCACATTTGGAGGAAACCAGGCATCGCTCATCACCAGGCCAATACCATCCCTACACTGAAACATGGTGGTGGCAGCAACATGCTGTGGGGTTGTTTTTCAGCGGCAGGGACTGGGAGACTAGTCAGGATAAAGGGAAAGATGACTGCAGCAATGTACAGAGACATCCAGGATGAAAACCTGCTCCAGAGCGCTCTTAACCTCAGACTGGGGCGACAGTTCATCTTTCAGCAGGACAACGACCCTAAGCACACAGCCAAGATATCAAAGGAGTGGCTTCAGGACAACTCTGTGAATGTCCTCGAGTGGCCCAGCCAGAGCCCAGACTTAAATCCGATTGAACATCTCTGGAAAGATCTTAAAATGGCTGTGCACCGACGCTTCCCATCCAACCTGATGGAGCTTGAGAGGTGCTGCAAAGAGGAATGGGTGAAACTGGCCAAGGATAGGTGTGCCAAGCTTGTGGCATCATATTCAAAAAGACTTGAGGCTGTAATTGCTGCCAAAGGTGCATCGACAAAGTATTGAGCAAAGGCTGTGAATACTTATGTACATGTGATTTCTCAGTTTTTTTATTTTTAATAAATTTGCAAAAACCTCAAGTAAACTTTTTTCACGTTGTCATTATGGGGTGTTGTGTGTAGAATTCTGAGGAAAAAAATGAATTTAATCCATTTTGGAATAAGGCTGTAACATAACAAAATATAGAAAAAGTAATGCGCTGTGAATACTTTCCGGATGCACTGTATACAGACTAACTTTACTCATTGGGGCAATTTAATGTTGCCAATCAGCTTAACCTGAATGTTTTTCAGGATGTGGTTGTGACAAAGCAAGCTCAGAACTGTCACTAATCTGACTTGTAGGATGAGACCATAGCTGCTGCCAGTGAGGAAGCACACCCCAGTTTAATGGCCAAACAGAAATGTTTAACTGAAAAACATACAAAAAGGTTGACAAAATTCAAAGAAAAATACAAATATAAGACTAAAATGTTTTATATACTGACCTTTCCTGACCTTAGTAAGGCAAAATAGAAGAGGCAAAGTGAGTCCAAGACCAAAATTCTGGAATATGTCTCCTAAATACCTAATGTTCTTGAAAATCTGCATACCCTAGTGTGGTAGCACTTGAAAGAAGCTCAGTGAATGCAGGTCTGGTTATATAATTGTGAAACTATATTAGACAAACTCGAGCTGGAGGTTTGAGTCGTGGTTCTCACTGCTACCTCTGACTCGAAGTTGTTGACACATTGGCAAGAGCCATATGAAACTGAAGAAAGGAAGGGTCTGGTAGATTACATGGCATGGCTGCCCTACTGACACCTGACTGTGCTGACTTATCATGTAAATCTTCTTAAACCATGGAGAACATGGGATGAGTCCCTGAGCTCCCCAAGCATTTTTCTTGATTTATGTGATTTGAATTTTGGAGAACAACATTTGTCTAGTATATAAATGCCAAATATATGAAGTTCTTAGACAGGGAGCATATATTGTGGATAGTAAACCAGAGCTGATTCACCTGATTTCAGACAATATTATCACCGAAACAGGTTATAATGTGTGAGCACCATTATCAGCTCCTATCCTTGGCTCTAGTTTCTTTTCTTTTTATTATATCATTTTCATTTCTTTTGTGTTTTATTTTGTATTTTATGTTGTTGAATGTTTTTGTTTTCTTTCTCTTTGCATTGTATTATTTCATAGTGAATATTGTATTATTTATTCATTATTTGTTTTACTGTATTATTCAGTTGATTTTGTATTTATTGACTCTTTGTCTTATGTATGTTTTTCGCAGAATGTTATACTGATTGGTGTTGGGTTAGGCCCCTACTAATGCTGCAGCTGTGGGACCAAAGTCACCCTTTATTAAGGGTTGAGAGGCCCCTGAACTTTGCTGAGGCTTTAGCTAACTTTCATTGTGTTGCTCATCAGGCTCGTTTTCTTGGATTTCATTATTTCTGTTTTTAGTGATCTCTGTGCATTAAGGACAAGAGGGGCATTGCCTCCCCTATCTCCAATTAAATGGCAATGTTGTGTAAAAATTAATATGTAGTAAACGTGCCTCAATAATTTAGTGTATTGTTAAAATGTTTATAGCTAACTCAAAGGTGCTGCCATCATCACATTTTTCCAATTATCTGTGATATGCTCTATGCAATTTCTTATCTAGAAAAATATTTCTTTTTGGAGTTTGTGAAATTGTGCCTGGCACTGCTAGTCTGTATCTGTCTGTGTTTCTTGTAGCCCCTTCGTCCCTGCAGTCTCCTTGGCAGACCTTTCCTCAGGTGTGCACACATACAGTCTGAATGTTCCAGTTCCACCTTGGGGTTTGGTAGCCCTTTTAGGTGGCCTCATTAGAATGAGTTTTGTGGAGCCCATAATTTGATAATAATAAGAACTGTAAACTTTATTAACTTTAGGCTTTTAATGAGGCACATGTTAGCGCAATTAAGAGATAAAGTCACCAGTGGAGAGCATTATATGGCATTTTAAAATACACTTCTCCTTCACTTGTTCAATAAAGCATAATATTAAGGTCATTAGTTTACTTACTTACAGGTTTTGGCTTTATTAGCATTATATGGCATTTTAAAATACACTTCTCCTTCACCTGTTCTGTAAGAGCCAATCATAGAAAGTTAAAGTTTTGAGTTAAACTCATATTAATGTTTGCTTTATTTGAATAGAATATAATTTCTTCCATAGTCATAGACAATGGTGTAGTCTTTTCTCACTATAAGTTAGTAAGAGATAGAACCTTCTTGCTATAACTGAGAAACAGTGTGATAATAAGCTCTAGTTGTGTTTAGAACAGGTCCCAGTAAACAGGGACTTGAAAGACCCATTTTCAAGTTAGAAATGGGATAAGCATACGGTTTTCTGATCGCTTTGAAATGGTTCAGAAACGCTTTGAAATGGTTCAGAAATTATAAGTGATTAGTAACGATTTAAGATGTAACAAGATTAAGCTTAGAACTAAATTTTTCTTATTATAATTTTTCCTTTTTTTTGCTATTTTAATTTTCTTTTTTGTGTGAACTGTTTTACTTTGAAACTTAACTAAACACTTAAAAATGAAGATATTTTGTCTGTGGAATCATTTCTGCACGTCAGGCCTTTGCTGAATCCCAGTTTTTAAGTCAGAGCTGCAGAATTTTGGAAACTTTGGGAAAACGCAGCTACATTTTCGTCAGAAAACTAGCCATCTTAAGGCCTTGACACCGGAATCTACCATCTGAGGACAGAGGACTCTTCTGCTCCAGAACTCGTCAACGAAAGAAAAAGAACTGAGTCATCCTGAGGTACTGTGCTGTTACCTTCTATCTCTGCGTTGTCGTAATGAAAGCAAGGTCGCCACACCTGAACTTGAGAAGATTTTAAGAGACTGTGATATTATAAAAGACTTTGTGGATGATCGCTTTTGCTTGAGTTTTTGAAGCCTTGCTATAAGAAGTATCTGCTTTGTTGGAACGTGCCGATTGTGACGTTTGTTGTCGTCAGGAGAACCAGCTGTCAGTCTTTTGAGCTGTCGTCATGGCAATGTCTAAGCATAACTCAAGTGAAGTTAGTAGTGATTTGAGTATGGATTCAAAGCCAGAGAATGTAATCGGAGATCTTAAAGGTCACATAAGTCAGAGGAAAGATAAACTTTCTTTGCTTACAGCTGAAATAGAAAGTCTTAAAGATACTCCAGAAAATCATTCAGAAATAGCAGAAAGACTTGAAAATTTTTGCGAGACGCACATTGAGATAGAAGAGTTGCATCAAAGGCTAATATCAACACTGAGCAAAGAAGGTGCGATTAAAAAACAGAAAACATTCACCGAAAGCTCTAAGAATTGGAGCGAATTTATTAATGTTACAAAGCTATGGCTGAAAGATGCAAATAGACTGTTAACACACACATCCGACGAACGGCTAGTTAAATTCGAACAGATGCAATTGTAAGAACGGGATCGCTCAAAGTCAAAGGTGCGAAAGGCTTCTCCGCAGTTAAAGCGCACTTTGGACTCTTTAGCCCAGAAAAGCGCTACAGCATCGTCACCTTCTTCGACAGTCACATTTGAACGCACCGAACTAGATAGCATAATACAAATGCTACAAAACCTTAAAGCTAAAGTGGAAATGCAAGAACGACCAGTAATTATCTCAAGGGCCCATTCGCAGACTTACAAACAAGATCTTGTTGACGTGCTCATACAGAATCAAGCTGAAAGCCAAAAAAATCAAGCCGAATATCAGAAAGCAATTATTGAAATGGCTAAATCGTTAACCCAACAAAACAGAGCTACTACTCCACCACCTCCAGCACCACCTCCAGCTCAGCGTGTTGAAGTACCACACAGACAGGTCCCTTTATTTTCAGGTGATGCAATGACTTATGCAAAATTTATCAGGGCCTTCGATCACGCTATAGGTGACATACTAGCAGACCCACAAGATAAATTAGATTATTTGATTCAATATACAAGAGGATCAGCTCAAGAAATGATAAATGGTTGTACACTATTGCCACCAGATGAAGGTTATAAAAAGGCTAGAAAGCAGCTTCAAAGTTACTATGGCAACCAAGCGTTTGTAGTAGACGCATACATAAGTAAAGCATTGAAATGGCCTCAAATAAAACAAAAGGATGGGGAGGCCTTGAGAGACTATGCAACCTTTCTCGATAACTATATGGACTCCATGACTAAAGCTAAAAAATCGAGCAGCATTTAATAGCAATGAAAATATCCATACTATACTTTCAAAGCTCCTATATTCTCTACAAAATAAGTGGGGGGACATTGCCTATGAAATTGAAGAAGAAGAAAAAAGACAGATAGAAATTTGCGATTTAACTATCTTTCTACATATACAGGCTAAGATATTTATGCGGGCGGCACGGTGGCACAGTGGGTAGCGCTGCTGCCTCGCAGTTGGGAGACCTGGGGACCTGGGTTCGCTTCCTGGGTCCTCCCTGCATGGAGTTTGCATGTTCTCCCCGTGTCTGCGTGGGTTTCCTCCGCGCGCTCCGTTTTCCTCCCACAGTCCAAAGACATGCAGGTTAGGTAGATTGGCGATTCTAAATTGGCCCTAGTGTGTGCTTGGTGTGTGGGTGTGTTTGTGTGTGTCCTGCGGTGGGTTGGCACCCTGCCCGGGATTGGTTCCTGCCTTGTGCCTTGTGTTAGCTGGGATTGACTCCAGCAGACCCCCGTGACCCTGTGTTCGGATTCAGCGGGTTGGAAAATGGATGGATGGATGGATGGATATTTATGCATCATATTTACGGCAGCAAAGAGAAAAAGGAAAAGACTGACAATGTTAGGTCCCCTCTTAAGTATGGTCAGAAATCAGGAGGTATCTACACTACAAGTATAACCGATACTGCCGAAAAGGGAACTCAAGAAATCTCTGTCAAAAAGTCTGCTAATGATACATGTGCATTTAAAAAGCCTTGTGTATTCTGCAATGGTCAGCATATCCTTGCTGAATGTAGTAAAATCAAAGAATTGCCACACAAAGAAAGAATTGACTTTTTAAAATCTAAAGGTTTATGTTTTCTCTGTCTCAAACAGGGGCACCTTGGTAAGAACTGTAAAGAAAGAATGAAATGTTAGGCATGTTCTTTTCAGCACCCAGACATCCTGCACATCAAAAAAGACAGTGGAGCAACATCTAAATCTACAGCTAGTGTGGCAACATCTATTGAAAGGGAAACCGAGACTGGAACTTGTAACTTTACTGGGGCCGGAGAAGAATGTGCACTACAAGTAATTCCTGTTAAGGTAAAATCTAAGAAAGGCGAAAGGTATGTAGAAACATATGCCTTTATAGACCAAGGCAGTACAGTAACAATTTGCACTGAAAGACTCCAGAAACAATTAAACCTTCAAGGGAGAAGAACACAAGTATTTCTCAAAACTATGAATAACTATGATGATGATTCAAAAGTGCTAACTCAAAGTTCTGTCTTATCAGATTTACAAGTCTGTGGTCTCAATGATGATGAATATATTGATTTGCCAAAGGTCTTTACACAGGTCTCCATTCCAGTGGACAGAGAAAATATTCCACTACAAGAAGATATCGATAAGTGGGCATATCTTAAAGAGGTACGTCTAACTCATATTGATTCTGAAGTTGATCTTTTAATAGGAATCAACTATCCAGAAATCTTCGAGCAGTCACGATTCATACCTAGCCAAGGAGGTGGACCCTATGCTACGAAGACTGCACTTGGATGGGTGGTTGGTGGACCATACAAAGAGATAGATGACCTCACAAAACAAAGTGGTAAGATGCCCAAACATTCAATCAATCGTGTGTCAATAACAGAGATTGAGGATATGTTGCTGCAACAGTATAACACAGATTTTCCAGAACGCAGCTGTGAAGAAAAGGAGGAGATGTCACAGGAGGACATCAAGTTCATGCGCATAGCCTCAGAATCTGCGAGTCTGGTAGGTGGCCACTATTCTTTAAATTTGCCTTTGAAGGATGAAACACTGAAAATGCCAAACAACCGCTGTATTACTGAACAGCGTGCTATTGGACTTAAAAGAAAATTGAGCAAAAATTCAGGTTTCCACGGAGACTATAAAGCCTTCATGAAAGACATTATAGACAATGGTTACGCTGTCAAGGTACCCAAAGAAAGCCTAAATTGCAATGAAGGCAGAGTGTGGTACATCCCACATCACGGTGTGTACCATCCAAAGAAAAATAAAATTCGAGTGGTCTTTGACTGCACTGCCACCTACCAGGGAATCTCACTTAATGAGCAATTATTAAAAGGCCCCGACCTAACTAACACACTCATTGGCATCCTTACAAGATTCAGAAAGGAGCCAGTAGCCTTAATGGCAGATATTACGTCAATGTTCTACCAAGTTAAAGTACCAGTTAAAGACACTGATCTCTTACGTTTTTTATGGTGGCCTGAAGGTAATCTAAGTAAAGACCTTGAAGAATTCAAAATGACAATACATCTTTTTGGTGCTACTTCTTCACCCAGTTGTGCTTCTTATGCTTTGCGTAGAACAGCCGAAGACGCCAGAGATACATTTCCTGAGGAAGCTGTTAACACCGTTATCAATAACTTCTACGTGGATGACTGTTTAAGGTCAGTGACAACAGAAGAACAAGCAATAAAGCTAGCAAAGGACCTCCAAGCTCTATGCCTCAAAGGGGGATTTCATTTGACTAAGTGGGTGAGTAACAACAGAGAAGTTTTATTGTCTATACCTGAAGAAGACAGAGCTCATGAACGAAAGGACTTAGAGACTTGAGCCACAGTCTCCTTCCCACAGAGCGTGCCCTGGGTGTCCAGTGGTGCACAGAAACTGACAGTTTCAAATTTCAGATTAAGTTACAAAACAAGCCCACTACAAGGCGTGGTATTCTGTCTGTTGTTAGCTCAGTTTATGATCCACTTGGTTTTCTAGCACCCGCCTTACTGCCAGCAAAGCTTATTCTAAGAGACTTATGCAAAGAGAAATTTGGGTGGGATGAATAAGTAGAAGTCAAACACATTCAGAAATGGAAAAAATGGATGGATGATTTGCAGTTACTTACAGACTATAAAGTGAACAGATGCTTCAAACCTACTGGGTTTGGAACCATAAAGACAGCACAAAGGCACCATTTTGCAGATGCTAGGGAAGATGGATATGGCACTGTCACTTACCTTGTCTTAACCAACGAAGAGGGCAAAAAGCATTGTTCATTCCTGATGGGCAAGTCAAGAGTTGCACCATTGAAGCAGGTCATGATTCCAAGATTGGAGCTGACAGCAGCCATTGTGGCAGTCAAAATGGACAAAATGCTTAAAGGTGAGCTTCAAATGCCCTTACAAGAATCTATATTTTGGACTGACAGCACCACGGTGCTAAAATACATTTCAAATGAAAGCACTCGGTTCAAGACCTTTGTTGCCAACAGAATCTCCGTGATCAGAGATCATTCACAGCCTTCATGGTGGAGGTATGTCACATCTGCCCTTAACCCGGCTGATCAAGCATCCAGAGGGCTAAGCATAGAAAACTTTCTCAAAAGCACCACATGGTCACAAGGTCCAAGTTTCTTATTGAAGCCCGAATGGGAGTGGCCAAAAAGACCAGATCAACTGAACGATTCACTCATTGAAGATGATCCAGAAGTTAAAACTTGTGCAGTTAACATGACAAAAATAGAGGAAGCAACCGAGCCCATCAACAAACTAATCGCCTATTTTTCAGATTGGCATCGCTTGAAGAAAGCAGTGGCTTGGTTTCTCAAGTTTAAAGACTTAATGCTGAACCTAAGAAATGAAAGAAAAACATTCCAACTAAAAGTCAGTCAGACTAAAAGTAATCCAGAAGAAAAAAAATCACTCATCGCAAAGCACATGAAAAAGTATAAACTGACTTTAAAAACGAATCCAATTTCTCTAGACGATTTAGTTAAAGCCGAAACAGAGCTTATCCGCCTCAGACAACAGCAAGAATTTCCAGAAGAATTAAAGGCTTTAAAGAAAAAGACTTGTGTTAAAAAGAACAGTCAAATCTATAAACTTGCCCCGATCATACAAGATGGAATACTGAGAGTTGGAGGAAGACTCTGCAAAGCTGCAATGCCTGAAGAAGCTAAACATCCTGCAATTCTACATAAGCATTCACATGTTGCTTCTCTCATATTGCAACACATTCATAAACGAATTGGACATTGTGGGCGCAACTATGTACTCGTACAGCTACGCCAAAAATACTGGATACCTCAAGCGAATTCAGCTATCAGAAAAATAATTTCAAAGTGCACAACGTGCAGAAGATACAATGCAAAAGTAGGTGAGCAAAAAATGGCAGATTTGCCAGAAAATCGCCTAGCACCAAACCAACCACCGTTTACAAATGTTGCTGTCGATTATTTTGGCCCCTTCCTAGTCAAAAGAGGAAGAAGCCTAGTCAAGAGGTACGGAGTAATCTTCACATGTTTAACAACCAGAGCTGCGCACATAGTTTAGACACTGATTCTTGTATCCAAGCCATACTCTGATTTACGGATAGAAGAGGACAAGTTAAAATCATGCGCTCAGACAATGGAACAAATTTTGTTGGAGCCGAAAGAGAGCTACGAGAAGCTATTAAAAAATTGGAACACAAAAAAATCAGCGACGCTATGATGCAAGAACAAATCAAATGGATTTTCAATCCACCATCAGCTTCTCATCAAGGTGGAGTGTGGGAAAGACAAATAAGGAGCATAAGAAAGCTCTTAAATTCAACACTAAACCAACAAACACTCGATGATGAAAACCTTCCTACAATGATGTGTAGAGTGGAATCAATACTCAATAACAGACCCCTTACAAAGACATCAGATGACCCAAATGATTTGGAACCACTCATACCCAATCACTTGTTATTACTGAAAACAAAACCTAAATTACCACCCGAACTCGTTTCAGAAAATGAACCATACCCAAGAAGACTCTGGAAACAAATTCAATACATGGCTGATTTGTTTTGGAAAAGATGGACAAAAAAGTATTTGCCAATACTTCAAGAACGTCAAAAATGGCTTGCACCAAGAAGAAATTTTGAGCCAGGGGGCGTGGTTTTAATTGTAGATAAAGCTACACCTCGCATTTCTTGGGTAATGGGTCGAGTCATTAAGACAATGCCAGATGCCAAAGGTGCAGTCAGAAGAGTTTGTGTGCAGACCAAAACCAGCACACTGGACAGACCTGTGAATAAACTGTGCCTGCTTCAAGAAACAGCCAATGTTTGAAATATGAATTTTTTTAAAATGTTTGTTTGCAATGTTATTGCTAGTGATTTGAAAACAATAGTTAATATAAAGTTAATTGGCTCATATTGAAGTATAGTAATTGTCTCCGCTCCTGCATAGCCAATTAGGGGCCGGAAATGTAAGAGCCAATCATAGAAAGTTAAAGTTTTGAGTTAAACTCATATTAATGTTTGCTTTATTTGAATAGAATATAATTTCTTCCATAGTCATAGACAATGGTATAGTCTTTTCCCACTATAAGTTAGTAAGAGATAGAACCTTCTTGATATAACTGAGAAAGAGTGAGATAATAAGCTCTTGTTGTGTTTAGAACAGGTCCCAGTAAACAGGGACTTGAAAGACCCATTTTCAAGTTAGAAATGGGATAAGCATACAGTTTTCTGATCGCTTTGAAATGGTTCAGAAATGCTTTGAAATGGTTCAGAAACGCTTTGAAATGGTTCAGAAATTGTAAGTGATTAGTAACGATTTAAGATGTAACAAGATTAAGCTTAGAACTAAATTTTTCTTATTATAATTTTTCCTTTTTTTTGCTATTTTAATTTTCTTTTTTGTGTGAACTGTTTTACTTTGAAACTTAACTAAACACTTAAAAACGAAGATTTTTTGTCTGTGGAATCATTTCTGCAAGTCAGGCCTTTGCTGAATCCCATTTTTTGAGTTAGAGCTGCAGAATTTTGGAAACTTTGGGAAAACGCAGCTACATGTTCAATAAAGCGTAGTATTAAGGTCATTAGTTTACTTACTTACAGGTTTTGGCTTTAATATGTGGCATATTTGACTTGTATGTATTCTATCATCTTCTGGTTCCAAAACAAAATCCAAACTGCCTTCTGGTGAGTCTAGGTAGTGCAGTCTTCTCCATTAGGGAAGGGCATGGGAACACTATATCAAAGCATCTCCCATTGTTCCTAAAATCTTTATAAAAAAAAAAAAAGGCCCAGCATAAAATTGCACACAGATTCTCCCTCACTAGGCATGAATGATATTAAATATTGTAGGTTTATCACCAGATGCCACCTTTCTGCACGGTTTGGTTTATATTTTTCATACATGTTCAGACTGTCAAGCATTGTTTTTCATTTTGGCATGCAACATGTCACTCGCCATACCCTTTAATGACTATATATGTTCCTCTGTCTTATCGTATGTTTTTTATTCTTTCTGATTGCGTCTCCAGTATTTTTTTCACTGAATGTTCCTTTAAACTTCCATCTCTGCCACAGTATAAGTCATTTGTGCCCACTTATCTAGAAAAGCCTAACTTAAAAGCTTTTTGACCAAAAAGTGGTGTGACAAGTTGATAAATCAAGCACAATATAATGTGTAATACTCCACAGCAACATCAACAACATATGTTTTGTTTTCATTTGTAACTTTTTAAATATGCTGTATTTTGTTATAGTTCCTAGAGCTTCACATGCACACAGATTTTCCATGTGCTGTTTCTTTGGTACAGATTAATATTTTCAAATGTGAAAATAAGGCAACATCTAGCAGCCAGGCTATAAGGGAATTATGGCAAATGGCTGATGTTTTAAAATGTCAGTTGAGTGTGTAATCACTACTAAAATGTAATTTGTTCATTGGTTCTTCTTTCTAACTGGAACAATCTGGGACGAAGGGGCATTGCCAGTAACATTATTTAAAGGCCAGGCATCTGCCTACTGGCCAAGTAGGTTTAAGGTCACTTGGCATTCAAATCCATTTAATTCAGGCCATGATGAATGTACTCGCATACCAATATATGCACCTTTTTAGGATGAACTGATGATCTCCAACCATGACTAGACAAACACATGTACTGGATAGATGGAACATGACTTGTGTTCAAAAATGTAAGCTCCTAATATTTTAAAAATTATTAATAACTGCAACCTTATAAATCTAATATAATTTTAACCAACTTCACACTGGCAAAACAATACATAATGTCACTGTCTGTGTAAAAGTAAGATACAGAAAATACAAAGAAAACAGAACTTAAAAAGGCCATGCTACTAACCATACACACTCACCCCAGGCCAGGTTAGGGTAATCTAAATTTTCACTCATTTGTTTTGGATCTGGAAAAAAAAAACCCAGAAAAAAAACATGCATGGCAATTCTACAAATGCAGTGACTGACTGGGAATCAAAGAAAGAACTCTGGAGTTGTGAGGGGTCAGTGCTCATCACTGGTCAGCATGCTCTTCCATTATTTAATCACAAACCATGTGGGAACGATTCTATTGCAAGGCACAATCACAAGCACCCAATCAAGTAAATTGATATGGGGCTAATTGAGAGCTGGCAATCAACGTTATCTGGGGTGTAGGAGGAAACCACAGGGCCAGTAGATAAATGCATACAGACACAGGGAGAACATGCAGAATTCACACAGATGTCGACCAGAGTGGAATCTGAACACAGAGCTTTATCCACTCTTCTATACCCCAGTCCCACTCATCAATCATCATTCATTTAATTAATCCTAATATCTCTCAGCTGCTTTGGGCCACAGCCAAGAAACAAACTAAAGAAAATGGCCACCTCAAAAGGAAGTTTAAATGGTAGAATGCAGACATGATGTGGAGGAGGAGGTAGCAAATATGTACTGCCCTAGATATGCCATATTGCCCAATTTCAGTTTTTTAAATAAAATGGGAAAAAGTGTTTTTGTTTATAAGTGAGTGAGTGTGTATATATGTATATAATGTGTGTGTATGATGGAGGGGTCATGTATAAAAGATGTCAATTTTGCATGGTGTGAGAGAAATGTCTGCAAATTCTCTTAAAGTCTGCAATGTGCACTTTAATCAAATCTGAATTGTTTAATTTGCTATTTGAAACTGTGTAGCTGAGGGGTAAATTAAGGAAAAATGTGTCTTTGTCCCAAACCCTTGATACAAATTTACATACACAGTTCCAGATGCAAATAAATAGATTTATTGCCACAAGTAACTTATACAGGTTTCTTTCTCCACACAGTCAACAACTACAGTGATAAAACTCTTCCCTTTTCCACTCAACTACTCTCTCAGCTCTGAATTGTCCTTACTTTTAGTGGAACTGGAATCAGGGACACCCGGAGTGCTTCCAGGTGCAGAGCCGGTACTTCCGCCACACTGGAGAGTGCTGGCGGAAGCTCATCGGAAGAAACCTGGAGCACATCCAGGTGTGTATAAAAGGGGCCGCCTGCCTCCATTCGATGGCTGGAGTCGGGTGGAAGAGGACAGAGCTCGGAGGAGAGGAGTGGAGGCGGACCAGAAGAAGGAAAAGGCATTGTGAAAGGGCCTGGACTTTGGTGTTGCGGCACTGGGTTTGTGCGTGTTCATCAGTGTAAATAACCTGTAAATAAACGTGTGTTGGGTGACAAAACGATGTCTGCCTGTCTGTGTCCAGCCTGTTCCCCACAATATATATATATATATATATATATATATTATACACACACACACAGTACTGTGCAAAAGTTTTAGGCAAGTGTGAAAAAATGCTGTAAACAAAGAATGCTTTCAGAAATATAAATAATGATTGTTTATTGTTATCAATTTACAACATGCAAAGTGAGCGAACAAAAGAAAAATCTAAATCAAATCGATATTTGGTGTTACTACCTTTTGCCTTCAAACCAGCATCAATTCTTATAGGTACACTTGCACAAAGTCAGGGATTTTGTAGGATTCTAGTCAGGTGCATGATCAACCAGTTATACCAAACAGGTGCTAATGATCATCAATGTCACACGTAGATTGAAACACAGTCATTAACTGAAACAGAAACAGCTGCGTAGGAGGCTTAAAACTGGGTGAGGAACAGCCAAACTCTGCTACCAAGGTGAGGTTGTGGAAGACAGTTTCATGTCATGGCAAGATTGAGCACAGCAACAAGACACAAGGTAGTTATACTGCATCAGTAAGGTCTCTCCCAGACAAAGATTTCAAAGCAGACTGGGGTTTCAATATGTGCTGTTCAAGCTCTTTTGAAGAAGCACAAAGAAACGGGCAACATTGAGGATCGTAGACCAGTGGTTGGCCAAGGAAACTTGTGCAGCAGATGAAAGACACATCAAGCTTATTACCCTTCGAAATCAGAAGATGTCCAGCAGTGCCATCAGCTCAGAACTGGCAGAAACCAGTGGGACCCAGGTACACCCATCTACTGTCCGGAGAAGTCTGGCCAGAAGTGGTCAACATGGAAGAGTTGCAGCCAAAAAGCCATACCTCCGACGTGGAAACAAGGCCAAGCGACTCAAGTATGCATGAAAACATAGGAACTGGGGTACAGAAAAATGGCAGCAGGTGCTCTGGACTGATGAGTCAAAATTTGAAATATTTGGCTGTAGCAGAAGGCACTTTGTTCGTCGAAGGGCTGGACAGCTGTACAATAATGAGTGTCTGCATGCAACAGTGAAGCATGGTGGAGGTTCCTTGAACGTTTGGGGCTGCATTTCTGCAAATGGAGTTGGAGATTTGGTCAGGATTAATGGTGTTCTCAATGCTGAGAAATACAGGCAGATACTTATCCATCATGCAATACCATCAGGGAGGCGTATGATTGGCCCCAAATTTATTCTGCAGCAGGACAACGACCCCAAACATACAGCCAAAGTCATTAAGAACTATCTTCAGCATAAAGAAAAACAAGAAGTCCTAGAAGTGATGGTATGGTCCCCACAGAGCCCTGATCTCAACATCGAGTGTGTCTGGGATTACATGAAGAGACAGAAGGATGTGAGGAAGCCTACATCCACAGAAGATCTGTGGTTAGTTCTCCAAGATGTTTGGAACAACCTACCAGCCGAGTTCCTTCAAAAACTGTTTGCAAGTGTACGTAGAAGAATTGAAGCTGCTTTGAAGGCAAAGTGTAGTTACGCCAAATATTGATTTGATTTAGATTTCTCTTTTGTTCATTCACTGCATTTTGTTGATTGATGAAAATAAATGATTGACACTTCCATTTTTGAAAGCATTCTTTGTTTACAGCATTTTTTCACACCTGCCTAAAACTTTTGCACAGTACTGTATATATATTTGCAGCTGGAGATTCATCAGAGGATAATGCCTAGACTTACAAGAATCAAAGGCAATATATAGCAAATAATTACGTGGGGGGGGAGGTGGCTAAGTCAGTGTGATCAGGTGGGGGGGGGGTATTGGGTGTAAAGTCTTGTTTATTATGAATATGTTCTTCTTAAGTTTGCATATGCTGGATTTATATCCAAGTGTCTGTTGATGGCGTTCTCATTTGATAACCAAGATTTGGCCAGCTCTCTGGCACTTTTAGTACTGGCCTTGAATTTTACTTGTACATTGTCCCAGTTAAATGTATGTCCTGTTGATTCAGTATGCGTATAGATCAATGATAGTGAGTCCTTTCTTCTGACGGTGTTGCGATGTTCCTGTATACGTGTTGTGATTCTTTTTGAAGTTTGTCCTATGTATACCGCTGAGCAAGAACTGCATGGAATGCTATAAACTGCGTTTTGTGTTTCTGCTGTTGATTTCTTGTTTTTAGCATTAAAGAGAACCATGCACAAATTGTTCGTGGGTTTGTGTGCTATTCTGACGCCTGACTTGGCCAGGATGCGTGCTGCATCTTCAGACACCTTGTGGTGATAAGGGAGTGGAATGCCAGGTGGGGTGGGGGTTCGGATTCAAGTCGATTGTTTGCCGAGTTTTTTGGCGTCTTCTGTGTAAGCTCCGATTAAATAATGTTTTTGAGTATCTGTTTGAAGTGAAAAGATGGAAGAGATAGCGTCTCTCATTCATTTTTGTTTACTTCGTATTACAATGGGTGTGGACTCTTCTGAATAGAGTTTTAACACAGCGCCGTTTATGAGATACTGGGTGGTTGCCGGTGAAGTGTAATATCTTGTAATATCAAATGAGAACACCATCAACAGACACTTGGACATAAATCCAGCATATGCAAACTTAAGAACAACATATTCATAATAAACAAGACTTTACACCCAATACCCCCACAACCCTCCTGATCACACTGACTTATCCACCTCCCCCCAAACCCCACGTAATTATTTGCTATATATTGCCTTTGATGCTTGTAAGCCTAAGCATTATCCTCTGATGAAGACCCCAGTCAGGGGTTGAAAGCTCAGGAAAAAAACTACTTTATGATACGTGATTCATTTTTCTCCCTTTGTGGATCTCCAGCTGCAAATATGCAAACCGTATCACAGACCTTCTCTTCCATATATATATTGCCAGACATGCTAGATTAGGGGGCAACAAATGGGTCTGATAGAGTGTGAAAGAACAAAAGACGGGGATGTAGCACAAAGTATTAATGCCTTTCTCCCTTCTTCACCAGAAAAATGGAGGATTACAGAACGCATCTTTTGGAAGTCCACCGCAGCTTTAAGCCTGTCCCAACTCCTGTAGAAGACGTCACTTCTGGATCTCATTCAACTGGTGACGCTTCCGTCCTACTCTACTGACTTCACTTCCAGTCCCTTTGCAATGACCCAATTTCTGTCTCCTGACGATGACATCTTCGTCGCTCACTTTCCATGTCATCCTCATTTCCACTGTCATCCTTATTTTCTGCCACGTAAAATCCCATCGAAGATTGATTTGGATGTCACTTTTTTGCATCTCTGACCATAGTATCAGTCACAATTGTCTATTTGGACCAACCAACATTATATGGGGAATTCCCCCAACCCTTAATCTGTTAATTTCTTCACAATACATATATAAAATATATATATTCATTGCATTTGTAGTCTAAGTCTTGACGACCTGAATTATGTGGGTGGTTACCTACCAGGTAACGCTTGTGGTTGGTCTGCCATTCGGCAAACATCCGCCACGGTGCCCTCTTCAGTTATGAGAAGCAGATCATGGAATGTTGCATAGTTTACTGTCAAATAATGCAAAAAGTATACGACACCTGTTTCGACCTCATTTGGGCTCGTCAGGCATACACACTCTACTGCTCCCCTCTTGGGGAATCGAACCTCGGACATCAGCGTCAGAGACAAAGCCCCTTTACGTGGCGTGTGTGTGTGTAAATGTGTATTGTGTGGCAGATGGTCGGGGCCCTTGTCCGACTGGGACTCCCCTGTGATGGAAGGGCCAGGGCGGAGGGCATATTCAGGGCAATACTTCCCCTGGAACACTAGAAAGCAACTCCCCCCCCGACTCCAGGGGGCACCTGGACAGCTGTTGAGCCCTGGGTTGCAGCACTTCCGCCACACCCAGAAGTACTGCCGGTAGATTTGGGAGCACCTGGAGCACATCCAGGTGCCCTATAAAAGGGGACAACCTCACTGCATTCGAGGAGCCAGAGTTGGGAGGAGGTGGACGAAGCTTACTGACAGAAGAGTGGAGGCGGCAAAAAAGGGAGAGAAGAAGGAAAAAGTGAGCATTGTGTGCTGGGAACTGAAAATGTGTGTTTTGTGGCAAACTCTCTGCCTGCCTGTGTTGGGTTAGGGCAGCTGTAAGCACCCCAGCGGTCCACAGTGTGTACATATCCAAATAACACAAACACAAACATGATGCAACTCTCAGGTTATATACCTCATTGTTCTCAAAAGACACCTTGCATGTTAGACATTCCACATGTTAGGAAACAGGTTTTACAAGGGTGTTAATACCTCAGAAGAATTTTAAAGTTTTCCAAATAGCAAAGAGAAAAGTGACAAAGACTTCTAGCAGAGAAGATTGGAATTATATGCAAAAGCATCACATTTCCAAACTTCTCTCCTGTTTAAAGAAGAAAAGGTAACAGCTAAACACCAACAGTACGTAAAACAATGTCCTTTACTTTTGTAACAGTACCCTCCAGGCATTTCAAAAAGAGTAATAAATCAACTGTTCAATGACACACAAAGTTAGCAAGTTCAGCAGAATGCTCCTTGCATTTGTTTAACATAGGAGGCATGACATAAACATTAATCAAATACAGACATCAGTGACTTTTTTTTTTTTTTTTTATGTGTACATTATACAATCACAAACAATCACAGCAGGCTAAAGTATTTTGTTGCCTACGTCTATGGCTCATTTTCTAATGTCTCTGAAAACTGTTTACCTGACAAAATCCACTCTTCTGAGCCCTCTCTCTTCATTGTAGGATTCCAAGGGGCAGGAGCAGATCATAGGAGTATTAGGTGTAGGGCAGGATATAACCCTGGGAGGGATACCAGTCCATTACAGAGCACATGATTGCAAACACTCATGTTCATTCACATATTAGGCAATTTAAAGTTACCAATGAATTTAACATGTACATATCTGGGGATGTGTGAATTTATTGTCATATGCATGTACATGTAGTTAGCAGGAGGAAATTTAGAGAGAACATAAAGGAAGGGTATTGGATTAACAATGTGATCGAACTGCTCCTCATTGTCCTCTATAGCTAGATAGTCCTGTAGCTAGAGTTCTTTTGAGTTAAACACCAAACCCTCCAGGCTCCCATGTATTTTGCCCAGAAGAAACATCAAGATGGCATCAGTATGGATGAGCAATTGAGAAAGGCATGCTGGTATTGCCAATGGAGTCAGCAATATATATGTGTGTGTGTGTGTGTGTGTGTGTTTCTATTTTTATATTTTGTAATTATTAGGAGGCGCCACCAAGCCCAGACTTAATAATACTCAACACAGTCACAGGTTCAAATAATAGATGTTTTAATTCACCAAGCACTATGTATAATGAATCGCAGCCAATATCCATACAAATGATGAAACTCTGTCCTCTTCTTCCACCTCCAGTTGAATTGCTGACTGCTCCCTCCCGTCCCTGAGGTAAGGCAGCAGGCTCCTTTTGTCCTGGACCCGGAAACGTTGGACTTATGGGGAGCACAAGAACCAGGCAGTCCTCCCCTCACAGCACACTCTTGCAGCACCCAGGGACACGGACAGGGATGCACTTCCAGACTGCAGTTCTCATGTACCCTTCCTGGTGTCCAAGCTGGAACACCTCCAGCAGACCACCACCACTTAATGTATGGGGGACTGAACTTCTGCCACCTCCAGCTTTGGCTCGTCCATCCCCTGCCACCTTCCATCTTGATAGGAGGTCATGCCGTCATCCAGCCGGGATACCGTTCTGTCCTCCAAGGCACTCACAATGTGCAAACTTGGATATTAAAAGTCTAACACAGCTTCATTAAACTGTCAACTTTTGTTGATTTGCAGAAAAACAAATCATATATTGTGGTGATTGTAATTAACAATATTTCTGTGTAAAAACAAATGGACTTTTTATAGACAGACAGACAGTCCAAGCAAGCAAACAATGAAGGATATTGTAGATACAGACTTTTTCTCATAAAAATGTTCAGTGGGTAATAGTTCATGTTAAATGTCTACACATTTGTTAGCAGTTTTCAGAATTTTTTTTTTGAATTTTTAAATTTCCATATTAGTTTCTGCATTTAAGCATATCATGTGGACTTAGGTGGCACGGTGGCGCAGTGGGTAGCGCTGCTGCCTCGCAGTTGGAAGACCTGGGGACTTGGGTTCGCTTCCCGGGTCCTCCCTGCGTGGAATTTGCATGTTCTCCCTGTGTCTGCGTGGGTTTCCTCCGGGTGCTCCGGTTTCCTCCCACAGTCCAAAGACATGCTGGTTAGGTGGATTGGCGATTCTAAATTGGCCCTAGTGTGTGCTTGGTGTGTGGGTGTGTGTCCTGCGGTGGGTTGGCACCCTGCCTGGGATTGGTTCCTGCCTTGTGCCCTGTGTTGGCTGGGATTGTCTCCAGCAGACCCCCGCGACCCTATGTTCGGATTCAGCGGGTTGGCAAATGGATGGATGGATGTGGACTTAGTTTTAAGGCAAAGCAAATTTACAAACTAAGGCCCCTGCCAGAAATAATATTAACTTAACTCGAGTACAAGTTATGTTGCTCCATTTAAACCATGAGCAACATTTTCCCAAAGATTTTCTAGTGTTTTTTGTGATGGTAGCTTACAGTATGTTTCTGGAACAGGTATGGTAAGAACTTCCATCTGACAATAAGGGTCAAAATTAGTCAGAGTTGACCCAGATCAGGTCTAATTGTTTGCTAAAGTATTCAAACGCCTGCCTCTAAATATCTCTTCTAATGTGTTGAGTTTACCAAAAATGTAAAAAGCATATTGTGTACATTGCAAAAAAAAATCGGTTTAATGATTTCTCTCTTTTCATCAATAAACTACTATAGCCCACAGAAATATGTGGGCAAATACACTGGGAACAATCTACAGTACATTATAGCATAACATCATTCACGTGCCATGGCATTGTAACATGCATTTGCTAAGGACACTCGGGTCTTCTGATGTGTGCAGCAAGCTGCCGGAAATGTTCTGTCAGTCCATAGTAGCTAGTTTGGTGATCCATGTTGTAATCTCTTGGGAAGCAACAAAAGAAGAACAATGTCTGAACAAACATCTCAGGAAAGCCTGCTTCATCACAGGACAGACCCTGGACACGCAGGAAGCTGTTGTGGAAAAAAAGATGACAGCAAAATTAAATGCCATCATTTAAAATTCACTCCACACCCTCCAGGAGGTGCTCTCTTAGAGCATGTTTGAGTCACAGGCCGATTCCACCATGATGAGCCAAGAAACAGGGGTCTTTTCTGTCCACTGCTGTTAGGCAATTCAATGAATCCATCCGATGTACAACGTATTATTTGTCCGGTGAGCCTGTATTCTTGTTATTTTATTTTTTTTTGCTGCTGTACGCATTTGAATTTACCCATGGAATTAATTAAATTTATCTAATTTAATCTAATTTATTCTAATCTAATAGGCTATAGCATTTGTACTCCATAGTGTTGATCAATATTAGACCAATAATGAAGATGGGAGACTTTGAGAAGAATAAGTGGAGGCCAGAATAATATCATCAAAGTAGAAAAATCTCCTAGTCAAAGCCCAAAATGACTCCTGTTAGTTAAAACAAAGGAAACCTCAAGCAAGGCAGTGAAGAAAACTAGGAAGGAGTATCTAGGAGAGAATGATAAAAATTATAAGAAGCAAATATTATGGATGTAATTGAGGGCTGATCAGTTTAAATAAAATCTGAATGATTTGTGGATACCAAGGATTTTACAGTCTGGCGCTAATATTTGATCTTAATCAGGAATCAAACACAGCTTTATTAGTAATTCAATTCCTTCTTGGCCTTACTTTTCCTTTAGCAACCTTTTATTTGAGCTACCTGTAATTTGTGATAAAGTTGTCTTAATGGGTGATTTCTACAAACAAACACTATAACAAACATGTATCTTTCTGCTTAACGCAGTAGGGTTTTAGCAAGCTACAGAAAGTCTGACGCTCTCATAATTTTTTCTGTTCCACCTATTCCACTCATGGTGCTGATACGACATAATTTCACCAATAACAATTTCATCCATCCATCCATTTTCCAACCCGCTGAATCCGAACACAGGGTCACGGGGGTCTGCTGGAGACAATCCCAGCCAACACAGGGCACAAGGCAGGAACCAATCCCGGGCAGGGTGCCAACCCACCGCAGGACACACACAAACACACCCACACACCAAGCACACACTAGGGCCAATTTAGAATCGCCAATCCACCTAACCAGCATGTCTTTGGACTGTGGGAGGAAACCAGAGCGCCCGGAGGAAACCCACGCAGACACGGGGAGAACATGCAAACTCCACGCAGGGTGGACCCAGGAAGCGAACCCGGGTCTCCTAACTGCGAGGCAGCAGCGCTACCACTGCGCCACCATGCCGCCTAACAATTTCATATCATATTTAATTATATTTTAACTATTCCTGGCCCATCAAAATTGTATAAGTTTAAATGAGAACAGCATGACATCTAGATTGTAAAAATGTGTCAAAATGTGTTGATATTGTGAGGTTATGAAACCTTGAGACGAATTTGTATGATACGAGATACAACTACAAATCCTCTCCAAAATTAACATTTGGTTACAGACGTGTCTCTCAAAAGAAATGACAAAGCAAAAACAGGCTGACTATGGTTTAACAATATCCTGCCACAGAAAAGGTTGACACAACAGGACACATAAGGAGAGACACGAGCCAAAGGACAGGCAAAGACTTGCAATCTGGAAGTCAGAAAAACACAGTCATCAAGCCAAAATCAACACCCAAAATCATTGTTGAAAAATGTATAGTACTGGAATCATTTTAACAGAAACACTAATTAAACAAACACATGCTGATCATTGGGTTATTTAAGTATATACTAGGATGAATAGGAACTGCATGCCATGACCTTCATACCAACAGGGCGATAGATGACTGAACACTTCTGGGTCAATTACTTAGCAATGCGGTAAGAACCTCTCCACAAAATGGTAGCCCCAATGCTGTAAACAAAATAGCGATGAAAATAAGACAAAGAGTCTGAATTAACTTAAACCACACAAATTCAGGGTGTTCATAAGAAATGTAACGATTTACTTCATGAAGAAGAGGAAGAGCTGCACCAAATATCTGAAATGTAAAAATGTGAACTTCTCAAAAATATTTTCAAATGTCATAGAAATTTGTTATTTTTAATCCTCTGGGAGTGGATCTTTGTGAACTAGGACCACCTGTAAAGAATCACAAACCAAAAATACCATACAAGTATTCATGATCAGCAACCTCAAAATATCATTAGATGACATTCCATGTTCCTCAATCACCAATCTGTAATTTTTCAAAGTTTTGTTAAAAAGAGTAAATTTGATCCCTCATATCCCTTAAGGGCGTGAACCACTGGATTCAGCTGATGCGGCATGCACAACTTCAAAATCTTCTGATCATTTTGCTGAGTCAACAAATTTATAGAAATGGGTTTTTTCAGCTCTAGAGTGCCGAAAACTCTAGAGCATAACTAGACATTAATACAAGTCAAACAGTATGTCAAAAAAAAAAAAAAAAAAAAAAGAAAGTGATTTCAAAGCATTCATAAGTAAGCCTTATGAACACAATTAATCAAATGATTAACTAAATTATATTTGAAAACAACAATGGGAGATTTTAAATCCCCATGTTCAAAAACCAAATCAAAAATGTTACTAAAAATAGTAAAAAACCATCAACATAGTTAATTTGTAACCAAATCATAACAAATGACAGCCCATACTCTTAAGTTGCAATGTGGAAAATAAAGATGTAGGCAAAGAAGAAATCAATGGCAGGTTTGTTGACAGAAACTATCAATAAAGTTGAAGAAAGCTCGTTATCTTACAAACTATGTACCGTACAGCATGTTAATCTGAATTAATCAATGATGATAGTACAAACAACCCTCTTGCACAATTTAGAACTGTTATTAATAGGAAATAAGGAACACGAAACAGCCATGTGTATTTTCTTTTAATTTTCCCTTTACGAGTCTATAACATTGGCTTGAAATGTATGTTAAGGCACTGCAATTTGTTTCAACTCAAACTTTCAGTATGAATAGAAAAGGGACAGAAGTAACCTGTCATTTCTACCTTAAATTATTAAAGTAGATAAAGGCATTCATCAAGGTTCACTACTTCATTATTCTTTTCTCTCGCTCTGTGTATTTAAGTGGAAACCGGCTGAAAACATAATTTATACTTATACTGTATATACATGACATTTAATTGCATTTATTAGTCAGACCTAATGGTATTTTTCCCCGATGGGTTTTCATTAATTGCTTCAGTGACTTAAATCAATGGACGAGAGAGGTGAGATAACTATGTGCCCTTAAACATGGCAAAGCAAGAATGTGTTTATTGTCTAGAGTTAGCAATAAAATACAATATAATACAGTTTTATCCCTAACAATCCTAAATGTTTTATTTGTTTAATACAGTCATCCCTCGCTATATCGCGCTTCGCCTTTCGCGGCTTCACTCCATCGCGGATTTTATATGTAAGCATATTTAAATGTATATCGCGGATTTTTCGCTGCTTCGCGGGTTTCTGCGGACAATGGGTCTTTTAATTTCTGGTACATGCTTCCTCAGTTGGTTTGCCCAGTTGATTTCATACAAGGGACGCTATTGGCAGATGGCTGAGAAGCTACCCGGCTTACTTTTCTCTTTCTTTTGCGCTGACTTTCTCTGATCCTGACGTAGGGGAATTGAGCAGGGGGGCTGTTTGCACACCTAGACGATACCGACGCTCGTCTAAAAATGCTGAAAGATTATCTTCACGTTGTGATCTTTTGTGCAGCTGCTTCCTGAAATGACATGCTGCACGGAGCTTCGCATACTTAAAAGCTCGAAGGGCACGTATTGATTTTTGATTGAAAAACAAACTCTGTCTCACTTTGTCTGCTCCTGACGGAGGGGGTGTGAGCTGCCACCTTCAACAGCTTACTTTGTCTGCTCCTGACGGAGGGGGTGTGAGCTGCCGCCTTCAACAGCTTTGTGCCGCGGTGCTTCACATACTTAAAAGAAAAACAGCCCTATTGATCTGTTTGCTTTTTTCTATCTCTGTGACATGATCTGCTCCTGACAAGCACTCCTTTGAAGAGGGAAGATATGTTTGCATTCTTTTAATTGTGAGACGGAACTGTCATCTCTGTCTTGTCATGGAGCACAGTTTAAACGTTTGAAAAAGAGATAAATGTTTGTTTGCAGTGTTTGAATAACGTTCCTGTCTCTCTACAACCTCCTGTGTTTCTGCGCAAATCTGTGACCCAAGCATGACAATATAAAAATAACCATATAAACATATGGTTTCTACTTCGCGGATTTTCTTATTTCGCGGGTGGCTCTGGAACGCAACCCCCGCGATGGAGGAGGGATTACTGTATACATGCAATTTAACAATGACTTTTGACACTGATTTTTCTTTCAATACTCATCTTTTTTCAGCTAAACAATTCATGAAAAAGAATGTATTTTTTCGTAATGTGGGAAGCACAAAAGTTGCTCCATGCATTTATTTCTAGTGAATTCACTGTATTTACTGTAACACTACAATCACAATTTGTTCAAAATGACCTGTGTCTGGCCTAAGCTGTCCAAAGTGCCACTAAATGGATCTCTACTGTTAGAACTGGGGTGTATGGCCATCTCACTTATTGTATGTTCCTTAGTCCCACCATTGGTTTCTAGTTGAATTTTATGACTGATTTTTGTTTTATAATTTCCTTCCTAAAAAATAAACCTGTAAACCGCTTGTACACTCTTCACTTAAAGCAAATTAATAGCCAATAGTTAACAGTATACATTGTGACCAAACCTTTCAAAATTCTTAGATAAAAGTGCTGTAGGATCATTCCAAACATTGGAATGATCTCCATGCTGGTGTAAGGGAGGGCTTATCAGCCTCTGAATTTAAATTTAAGACTCATTATTTTAGCCTTGGGTATCACATTTCTTGCAACTGATTACATTTATTTACTCATAAAAGTCGATTCAATTAAATAAAATATGACAGTCATTGTCAGTAGCTGTTAATGACACTTTCTATTCTGTTTCTCTCCTTGGTGCCCTACTTTGGTACATCTTAGGCACATCAGAGTTATTGGGAATTTTTGACATCAACAATAACAGATATCAGAGTGGGAAATGATTTTTTATAGGGCAGTTTTTTCCCACAATGGCTGAAATCCTAGGGGTATTTACAAAAAAGATCTTTCCTCATGTTTGCTGTCAGCCAAAGGGCTTCAGGCTTGCCACTAGCCTAGACGCTGACTGACTGCTATTTAAGCTTTTGATAGGGTAAATCCAGATACCACATCTCATATCTCCAGCATGAAACATAAAACTATCTTTGGAGGTGAAAACTGAGGTCATCAAAAGAAAAGGAATTATCTAGACATTACTCTCACAACTTGTTGGGCTCCCCTTGGTCTGGGCAATAGATGCTCCATTTGAGCCAGGTCATCCCCAATTGGTGTACTTCTGTATGAACAAGTTTCTGAAGATTTGACTTGATAGCAGTGAATCAGAGAGGTCTACAGTGGATTCAGAAAGTATTCACTTCTTCTTCTTCTTCCAGCTGCTACCGTTAGGTATTGCTAGAGCGGATCATCTTTTTCCATATCAGAAAGTACAAGTCAAATTCCGCTACAACGAAGTGCCAAGGACATAAATATTTCATTGTAATGAAAATTTTGTAGTAATGAGATTCTGTATTTGTCGCTATAGTGCTTTCTTTATCTTGCGTCCAGGCGTTTGCAATCATTTCAATAGCTTCTTTCACGTTCATTTTCATCTCCTCCTGTCTACAAATTATGCTAACAAGAATTTTTCTCAACATTTCCTTGTGATAATACACTTTCAAGGTGTGAATGATGCCCAAACCCAGTTGTTGAAGCACTGCCTTGCCAATTGGGTGGGAGGAATTCTAAATGTGGAAGCATGATATGTCAGTACAGTTATCAATCAGAAGCAGAATCTTCCTTTTCTTCTTCTTCATATTGTGAGGTTTCTGAACCCTTTTGAGACCCATAAATGGGATGACACGCTGAAGTGTGTCCCAAAGCACAATTGCTGCATCTGTGGAAGATTGTTTGTCCGTTTGTGGGGCAGGGCACAGGCTCACAGTGCTGCAGGAGTGCTACAGAATCAAATCTGAAAAGATCATGGTCGCGCTATAAGTCCCTGTCTTGCACCCCAAAACACAAGGCTGAGTCTCAGTACTTTAGCAAAACCAGCTTTATTCTGCTTGAAACAGGAACAGCACGGTTATTTATTGCAGCAGGATCTACCACTCTCCTATACACAGACGCAGCAGTCAGGTAGGTTTGTGACCAAGTTAGTGGCCAAGTAATACTGTTCCTTGCATTTAGAATATTTCTTGCATCACTCATCGAGATCTTTTCAGAGTTGCTTTTCCCCGAGCCTCTGCAGCACTGTGAGCCTGTTGTTGCGCCGGCAACGAATAAACAATGTTCCACAGACACATATCGTCTCGTTAGGGGAGGTCCCAAAAGAATTTAGAAACCTCACAATAGTGACTTTGCTTTTCTTGAATGCGTAATCGACTAATAGGGATGTTTCTTGAACCAGCATTACTGTACCACATAAAAACTGCTTTTTCGACGTCTTCAAATGCTGCAGTTCACATACGTTTGCGCTGAGGCCCATGGTTTACAACCCGAGATTTTTCTTCTATTTTTGCTCGGTCTTTCAAGAAAGTTGACAGTGTCGATGTCGAAATTCCAAATTCACTGGCAACATCTATGTTTTCTTTCTAATGGGAACTGTTTTTTCATGTCTGCCATTTCTATAGGAGGGGGACAATGAGTTAAATTCCAACGGATGCTTTTCAAATGTTGACAAGCAATAAGCAAAAGGTACCACTGAAAACCACAGAAATCAAACAGCGAAAATACGGTTCGAAGAAAGAGAAAAATTTACAATGCTTCTGTTTGGGGATCGTTGTGCACAGCTGAGCTGCAACCACAGAACTAACTGCTCTATGAATGATTCATTCAGGCATTTCAAGGTCTTTTGGGCACTAAGTTGTAATGAAAGTATCTGCTCAAGATTTCTATAGACTCTGTATAAAGGCCAGCCCTGACACAGACAGACGTAGGACACAAGTTCAAAGCACACAGGGCTTTTATTTTTTTTTTTCTTCCCTCATGGAGAATGTCTTCCCCGATCCCACGAGTACACAACACAGTCCCAAGCACAATACAACACATTTACTTTTCTTCTTTTCTTCCTCCGCTCCTCCCAGCAAGCTTCATCTCCCTTCTCCTGGCACTCTGAGTAGTGACTGCTGGCTTCTTTTATAATGCACCCGGAAGTGCTCCAGGTGCTTGATGACCTATTCCCGGCAGCACTTCCAGGTGTGGAGGAAGAGCTGCTCTGTAGGGCTCAGCAGCAGCTACAGCACCCCCTGGTGGTGCCCACGGATCCTAACAGGGCTGCACCAAACTTCAACTCACATGAAGCCCTGTGGGAGTCCTAGGCACCGCTGCAACCCAGGGGGCTGCCATCTAGCGTTCAAACTGTCCTGACCAGGCTTGCTCCACCAGTCCAGACAAGGGAGAGGCGTCCTGGCTGTCCACCACACTCTGTCATATGGGGAAACTGTCTGGACCATAAAAATACTTTGTTGTAATGAAAATTTCATTGTTAACAATATTCATTGCAACGAAATTTGACCAGTATTCACAACCCTTCATTTTTTTTTCATTTTGCCATGTTGCAACCTCGTGCTAAAATAATTTAAATTCATTTTTTCCCCTCATCAAACAACAATACATATCCCAGAATGACAAAGTGAAAATAGAATTTTAGGAATTTTTGCAAATTTGTTAAAAATAAAAAACTGAAATATTCTATTGTCACAAGTATTCAGATCTTTTGCTAAGACACTGGAAATTTGTCTCAGGTGCATCCTCTTCTATTTATTATCATTGAGATGCTTCTTCACCTTGTTTGGAGGCCACCAATGGTCAACTCAATTGACTGGACACGATTAAGAAAGGCGCACACCTGTCTATAGAAGTTCCTATAGCTTTCAATGCACATCAGAGCAAATTCCAAGCCATGAGGTCAAAAAGGAGCTGCCTACAGAGCTTGGAGCCAGGATTGTGTCAAGGCACAAATATTGAGAAGGCTACAAAAAGTTCTGGTGGCACTGAAAGTTCAAAAAGAGTTCATTGGCTTCTATAATTCTAAAATGGAATAAGTCTGAGTCAACCACGACGACTCCTAGAGTTGGTCACCTGGCCAAACTGAATTATCATTGGAGAAGAGCCACAGTAAGAGAGGTGACCAAGAACCTCATAGTCACTCTGGCTGAGCATGGAGATGAGAGGAGCTTCCAGAAGGACAACAATCATTTCAACACTCTGCCAATCTGAGATTTATGACAGAGTGGTCAGACAGAACCCTCTCCTCAGTAAAAGACACAAGGAAGTTTGCAAAAATTCACTTAAAAGATTCTTAGACTGTGATGAAATCAAGATTATCATCATGTCTGGAGGAAACAAGGCGCCACTCATCTTTGCAATACCATTCCAACAGTGAAGCATGGTGATGGCAGCATTAAGATGTGGGGATGTTTTTCAGTGGAAGGAACTGGAAGACTGGACAGGGTTGAGGAAATGCTGAACGGAGCAAAATACATAGATACCCTTTATGAAAGTCTTTTCCAGAGCACTCTGGACCTCAGACTAGGCTGAAGGATCACCTTCCAACAAAACAATGACCCTAAGAACAAACCAAAGACAACACACGATTAGCTTTGCAAATGTCCTGGACTTCCTTAGCCAGAACTTGATCCCAATCGAATATCTCTGGAGAGACCTGAAAATAGTTTTTTACCTACGGTCTCCAAACAACCTGACAGGACTTGTGAGAAGAGAAGAGAAGAATGACAGAAAACCCTTAAATCCAGGTGTGTAAATCTTGTCATGTTATAGCCCAGAAGACACAAGGCTGTAGTCACTGCCAAAAGGGCATCAAATGAGTACTGAGTAAAGGGTCTAAATACTTGTGTCAATGTGATATGTCTGTTTTTTTATTTTCAAAACAGTAAATTTGCAAAAAAAATTTAAAAATCCAGTTGTTACTTTGACCTTTTGAGGTATTAAGTGTTAGTTGTTAAAAAAACAATTCAAATTATTTCAGCACAAGGCTGCAACACAAAATGTGTAAAGAGAAAAGGGTTCTGAATACCTTCTGAATCCACTCTATATGGAGCACTTTTCCACCAGGTACGTGACAATCTAAGGTAACTTACAATCTAATGGACTAAGCAGCTGTTTTAATTTCGGGCAGATTTATTCGTTGAATTTTATTTTTCAATCATTTAATGCTAGACTGATTTCTAGCTTGACTGCTCATTTGGCTGTGTATGGACTATTTTTCGGCCTACCCCTGCCTTGAGACTTACCTGGCTTTGTTCACCGGATCCAAGTTGTCTGCCCCTTCGCTTAACCCGTGGACCGGTAGGATATTTACTTGGTTTGTATTTGTTTGGCCCCTCCTGTCGCTCTCTATCCAACCTGCGATGGGCCTGCTTCAGTACTCCACTGCCGAGCTACTCCAACTCCACCTTCACCTGTCTGAGCCTCCACTGACTGGCCTATATCTCCACCCAGACATCGCATTCCTCCACCGTTGGAGATACATCCACCGCGGCTGCCGCCGGAGTATCCAAGCTGACAGTTCGAAAATAATAAACTCCATCTGGTTCTCGACATCCTCCACATAATTTAGGCAGAGTTGCTGACCACAGTGTGTTAACCTGCCTAGCCCGGTCGGCTAACACCGTTGTTAAATGCGATAATGCTGTTGTCAACTTCGGTCTGCTGAACATCCGTTCACTCACGAGCAAGGGGCTTCTCATCCACGATCTCCTCACTGATCGTAAGTTTGACTTTTTCTGTCTAACCGAGACATGGCAACAACCCCATGACTTTTCCCAACTTAACGAATCCACTCCCCTGGGGTTTGTTCACATCTCTCAACCCCGTGGCTCTGGCCGAGGTGGAGGTCTCGCGTTAATGTATCATGAGAAATGTAAAGTCTTGCCATTGTCTGTCCCTGCCTTCAATTCTTTTGAATCTCTTGTATGTCAATTAAATGGACCTATTCCTACTATTATTGTTATTATTAACTGTTTACCGGCCCCATAAACCAAATAATGACTTTCTGAACGACTTTGCTGTTTTCCTTACACACGTATCTACTGTTTCACCAAACATAATACTTCTGGGGGATTTCAATATACATATGGATAATATCAATGTCCCTATTACTAGAGACTTTACATCCTGCCTTGAGAGTTTTGGATTCCAGCAGCATACTGATGTTCCCACTCATTCCAAAGGACATATCCTGGACTTGAGTGTCTGTTCTGGAGTTACCCCGCTTGATTCTACTGCAGATGAGCTTCCCATAACTGATCACTTTCTTATTTCATTCAATGTTAAACTTGTACTTTCCAACACTAAGCTTTCCCGTCTCATGTCTTTCCATAATATTAAGAATATTAACTTAGACTCTCTTTCCTCTAGTATTGATTCCCTGATGGATACTCATAATTTATCCACTCCTGAAGAAATGGTCTCACACTATAACACTGGACTCAATGGTATTCTTATATCTGTCACTCCATTAAAAACTAGATCCGTTTCTTTCTCCTTTTCTGCTCCCTGGTTCACGCCTGAACTTCGGCCTTTGAAAGCCAAACGCCGGCAACTTGAACGGTTACATAAAAAAACTGGACTCCTTGTTCACAAAGAGATGTACAAAAAACCATATACTTTATTACAAGGACTGTATTGCCCAAACTAAATCTAACTATTATACTTTCATTATTTTCTCCAATGAAGGAAACATCAAGTCATTGTTTTCACTACTTAACAATATCGCACAACCCCCGGATTCTTTACCTTCTCACCTTTACTCAACTGAATTTTGCAATTCCCTTATGTCCTTTTTTAATGAAAAAATCCAGAAGATTCATCAGTCTCTGCACGGATTCCTCCAGTACTTCATTTGAATTTCACCCACCAGCTTACTCATTTTCCTCTTTTCAGCTTCCTACTTTCTCAGAAATCTCAGATCTTCTCTGTGAGTCTAAGCCATCCACCTGTCAATTGGACCCCCTCCCTACAGTTCTAGTCAAAACCTGCCTCCCCTCTCTGGACCCCCTTATCTCTGCTATAATCCACTCTTCTCTCACTACTGGTACTGTTCCTTCATCTTTTAAAACTGCTGCAATAACCCCAATACTGAAAAAACCTGGTGCCGACCCGAATAATTTCAGTAATTTTCGTCCTATTTCTAATCTACCCTTCATTTCCAAAATTCTTGAAAAAATAGTGGCTATTCAACTTCATTCTCATTTATCTCAAAATAATCTGTATGAACAGTTCCAGTCTGGTTTTCGTCCCCTCCATAGTACGGAAACGGCACTTATAAAAATTACTAATGGCCTCCTTATGGCAGCTGATTCTGGTTTAATTACTATTCTCATCCTCCTTGATCTGAGTGCAGCCTTTGACACTATTTGTCACACTACTCTTCTCAATAGATTACCTTCGATTGGCATTACCCACACTCCACTAGACTGGTTCAGCTCCTACCTCTCAGGCCGCACTCAGTTTGTTCAGCTTAAAAGTTTCACATCCCAACCCACCACTGTTACTTCAGGTGTGCTCCAGGGCTCTGTCCTGGGACCCCTCCTTTTCATTATTTACCTCCTTCCCCTTGGTAATATCTTTCATAAATATGACATTAGCTTCCACTGTTATGCTGATGACACCCAGCTCTATCTCACTAGCAAACCTACTGCTTCCTTTCCACCCTCCTCACTTACTGATTGCATAGCAGAAATCAAATCCTGGTTTTCTTCAAATTTTCTTAAATAGTGACAAAACTGAGGTTCTAATCATTGGTACTAAATCAACATTATCCAAAACTGATAATTTTTCATTTGTTATTGATAATTCCTCTGTCTCCCCTTCCCCACAGGTTAAGAGTCTGGGTGTCATCCTTGACAGTACTTTATCCTTTCAGTCCCACATCAATAACACCTCCCGGTCTGCATATTTCCACTTGCATAACATTAATCGTATTCACCCCTCCCTCTCTCCCCACACCACTGCTATCCTTGTTCATAGCCTTGTCACTTCTCGTCTGGATTACTGCAATTCCCTTTTCTTTGGTCTTTCTTGCAAATCTCTTTTATAAGCTTCAACTGGTCCAGAATTCAGCTGCCTGCATCATTACTAGAACCCCCTCTGTTCACCATATCACTTCCGTTTTGCAGCAGCTTCATTGGCTTCCAGTTCAGTTCCGAATTCAATTCAAAATTCTCCTACTAACTTTTAAGGCTATCCACAACCTTGCCCCTACATATCTGTCTGACCTCCTCCAAGTTGCCATTCCCTCTCGTACCCTTAGATCCTCTTCCTCCATTCACTTGACGGTCCCCTTCGTCCGTCTTACCACTATGGGGAGCATAGCATTCAGTTGCTCTTCTCCCCAGCTTTGGAACTCACTACCACCTGAGCTTAGAAATATTGAATCACTTTCACTTTTCAAATCCAAACTTAAAACTCATTTGTTTAAGACTGCTTTTTCTCTTTGATTACAATTGTTTCTATCTGATTTTAACTTTTGTATTTTACTTATTGTTTATAATCGGTGTTTTGTCTATTGTTCAGTGTCCTTGAGTGTTTAGAAATGCGCCTACAAATAAATAAAATGTATTATTACTATTATCAAACACAATTCCTTTTCTGGATCTAAGGTACATTGTGTCCTTGATTAAGCTCTTTTTGAATTCATTACAGCCTTCCATGGGAGTCAATTTTTTCTTATTTTCCATCTGAATGTTTTGCCAAATATAACCATACCAGGAGCTCAAGGCTCAGAACATCACAGCACTGAGGTGCATTAGGCCACTTAAGCTCTTTCATCCAACCATGGTGACACTCCAAAAGCAGAGTGTTTCTATACTTAGCATTCCAAAAAAACTCTCAATCCACTTTTGAGAGAACAGAAAGATTCTTTTTTTAGCTGTTCTCTTCCTGAAGAATTTTATCAGTGCCCAGTAATTATTGGAAACTGGAGAGGTCATGTTCCTCATTAAACCTGCAATGTTCAAGTTAATAAGAAACTGATTTAGCTTAAGATAGTTTGATTTACCTTTTAGAGTTACTCAGACTTCAACAACTAAAGTCATCCACTTTAGATTAAAATAAAATTTGAAATAAAAAGGATTTGTTTCAAAGCTTGTTCTATATAGTAGATTTAGAAGTCTGTGAGGTTCTGGATTATAATAATTTTAAAGCAAGTGGATCCCCTGTCCTATTAAAACACTTTCTTCAAATGTGTTAAAGAACATCTGACCCTAAGACAGAACAAACAACATCTGACCCCCATATATGTTCTGTCTTAGTCACACCATCATTTGTACAACTGTCAATACTGAAGTCACATACAGTTCCAAAACCCTTATACAGATTTACCAATATAAAACAATAAGTTGATTGAAAGGGTTTATAAAATTTTAGCACCAGGTTCCATAACATTAATTTTGGCAAATTTTTATTAACTACATATTATGCAGACTTTAGCAACAAATAGATATTTTTGGAGAACGCATTTACAGTGCTTATAAGAAGTGTTCTTTCCATCTTGGAAGAGTCACCTTTTACTATTATACATCATTGTATCATAATAGATTTAGTTTGGATTTTTTGACACAGAAATTCTCGTTAATAATTTCAAAGTAAAAAGATTTCTGCAAGGTGATCTAAATTAATTATTACAAATACAAAACACAAAACACTTGACTGTGCTGTATAAGTATTCAACTCCTTTAAAATGACATACCTAAATCATCACTGGTGCAAACAGTTGCCTTTAGAATCCTGTCTGGGGTATCAATTTCGCTCCCCCATCTGGAAAAAATCGTCGCCTCAATGAAGCCTTCGGGCTCTCCGGACGATGTGGTGCCGTCCAGACTGCTGAAAGATGTCTTTCCTGTGATTCGATATGATGTCTTAAAGATCATAACTAGTAGTCTATCTTCGGCTACAGTTCCTTGTGCTTTCAAACACGCAGTTGTACATCCAATCGTGAAAAAACCTGATCTTGACCCTGCCGTCTTCTTCAATCTTCGTCCAATTTCCAAACTACCTTTCCTGTCAAAATTACTCGAAAAAGTAGTTTATGAGCAATTAATTCACCACCTACAGGACCATCAGGTAATGGACCTTTTTCAGTCAGGCTTTAGGCCCCAACACAGCACAGAAACCGCGCATTTACGTGTCCTAAATGATGTCCTTTTGGCATTGGACTCAGGACTCTACGTGATTATGGTTCTTCTCGATTTATCTGCTGCCTTCGACACAATCGACCACGACATCATGATCTCCCGACTCGAATCCTGGGTTGGTGTATCTGGCTTAGCCCTCGACTGGTTCAGGTCATATTTCTGCAACAGGACTCTTAGAGTCATGCTAGACGATTTTTCATCTGAATCAGTCCCACTCCCATGTGGTGTCCCCCAGGGTTCCATTTTGGGGCCACTACTTTTTTCAATTTACATCCTGCCTTTAGGTGCAATTTTTAGAAAACATGCAATCTCGTATCACCTATATGCTGATGACTGCCAAATTTATTTCTCCCTCAAGTCAACTGACTCCACTAAACCTCTTCTCAACTGCTTATCTGACATTAAGGACTGGCTGGCTGTAAACTTCCTTCACCTGAACGATTCAAAAACCGAGGTCATTGTTTTTAGACCTGACCGCAAACAGACCCTACCCCTTGGCCTCGACTTTCTTCCCATTCCAGTAACTTCGTCCGTTTCCAATCTTGGAATCAAAATGGATATGGTCCTGAAAATGGATGCTCAAGTCAACAGCACAGTAAAATCCTGCTTTTTCCATCTCAGGCGAATTGCCAAACTCAAACAAATTCTGCCTTACCACCTCCTGGAATCAGTAATCCATGCATTCATTATGTCCCGGCTCGACTATTCTAATTCCTGCCTATATGGTATTAGTAAAGCCACTCTTTCGAGACTCCAATTGGTTCAAAATGCGGCTGCAAGGCTTTTAACTGGAAGCAGCAGAAGCCAACACATTACACCGATTTTAAAAACCCTACACTGGCTGCCGGTTAGCTTCAGAATTGATTTTAAGATACTCCTCTTAACCTATAAGGCACTAAATGGTCTAGCCCCTGCCTACTTGAGTGTCTTGCTCCATCGTCACAATCCCCCTCGTGTTCTTAGATCCGCAGATCAGCTGCTCCTAACCGTTCCCAAGGCACATTTTAAAGCTCGTGGTGAAAGGGCTTTTTCTGTCTATGCACCCAAGCTCTGGAACTCCTTACCTTTAGTGGTTAGGCGAGCCACTACAGTCGCCACATTCAAATCACACCTAAAAACGCACTTCTTCACATTGGCTTTTAATTCTTAACCTGTCTTATTCCCACTTGCTTTTTGCTATTTCTCTGTTTTATTGGGTCCCCTGACCTGTTTTTTAGTGTCTCTGTTTTAATTCTCTCTTAATGTTTGTTTTGAATATTTTGCTTTTAGTCTTGCTTGTTTTAACTGTACAGCGCTTCGGTCAGTTGTAATGCTGTGTTTTTAAGCACTTAACAAATAAAAATGGTATGGTATTGTAATTGATTGTAGCATAAATGCACCTTACCTAGAAGGTCCAACTTGTGATAAGTCAGTATGGTAGTCTAACCTACACAATGGAGGCAAAAGAACACTCCATGCAACTCCATGGAAAGTACAAATCAGAATGGATTTGTGAAAATGTCAAAGTCACTGAATATCACTTAGACTCAAGTTACATCAATCATTGAGGATTTGAAACAATATGACAGAGCTGTAAATCTGATGAGAACAGGTTATCAATTAAAACTGAGTGATTGTGCAAGAAGAGGGACTAGTGATGGAGTCTGCCAAGACAACTCTGAACATTTTGATGGAGTTACAAGGTGCAGTGTATACATAAGATTGGAGGGATTGTGCATACAACAGCTATTGCCCAAGTGCTTCAATGAATTGCTATTTTATTGAAAAGTTTCAAAGAAAGCCACTGTTAAAAAATATATATATGAATTCTCAACAGAAGGCACATGGGAGACTTTGAAGTCAGCTGGAAGGAGGTTCTGTGATGTGATGAGACCAAATGTGAGCTTTTTGGCCATGAGGCGAAATGCCATGTGTTGCATAAGCCAAACACTGCATGCTATCAAAAACGCACCCTTCTGAGAAGCATGGTGGTGATAGCATCTGGCTGGGGAGATGCTTCCCTGCAGCAGGCCCTGAAAGCCTTGTAAGGGTAAAAGTAATCCAGCCAAATACAAGGAAATCATGCAGGACAACCTGATGCAGTCTACAAGAAATCGGTGCCCTGCAAGATTTCTTTTCCAGCAATACAACAACCCCAAGTGGAAAGCCAAAACTACATAGGAATGGCTTAAAAACCAACACTGTTGATGTCCTGGAGTGATTAACTGCAAAAATTCATCCCTGCTGGAATTCGTATTAAAATTAAAATACTCAAATGTAGTCCTAGTCTACAGACCATCAGGGTCATATTCATTGTCCATGACTGGATTTGGCATATTTCCCCCCCCCCCCAACTTAGCTATAAATTATGATTATATATTACTGATGGGGCATTTTAATATACACAATTATGTAGATACTGACAATTTAGCAAATGTTTTACTTATTTGTTAAACTCAGAAGGGTTTGCGAAATTGTCAATGACCCGACCCGTAGTTATAACCATACATTAGATCCAATTATAACTTACACAGTTCAGGTTCAAAACTTAAATATTACACCATAAATTAAGTTATTTCTGATCACTACTTAATTACATTTTATCTGGTGTTGCCCTAACCAGTACATTTGCAGATTAAAACGATAGTGTAACTCTGCATCAAAATTTGTAGATATTTTAAGAAACTCAAGCTTAATTGTGGAAAGCAATTTGGATAGCTAACATCAAGTTATAATGTGACTTTGAAAGAAGCTTTAGATAAGGAAGCTCCTCTTAAAACAAAAGCGATTAAAGTGCTTAGGACCTCACCCTGGTTTAATGAGATCACTCAGGCTCATAAAGTAGAATATTGAAAACTAGAACATACAGAGCAACAAAACTGAAGGTCTTCCAAATTGCATGGTGTGGCCAGCAGGGGGCACTCCAGCTTCCCAGACACCTGACAAAACAGAGGCTCTGACACAAGTGCTGCAATTACAAGGCTTTTTATTTTGGGAAACTCTTCCAATAAGCACTTCCCACAGTGCAGCCACCATGCAACACAGCACACAGTAACAATTAAGCACTCTCTGTCTTCTTCTTTCTGTCATGGCTTCCTCTGCTTCCCCAGCAAGCTTCATCTGCTTCTTCCTGACTCTGACTCCATCAGTAGTAGCAGGCAGCTCCTTATATATTATCCCTGGAAGTACTTTTAGTCTTCCCAAGGCTTGGCCTGGATGCACTTCTGAGTAAGGCAGGAGCCCCACAAAGTAGGGCTCCCCAGTCTCTGCAGCACCCCCTGGTGGCACCCACGGAACCCAACATGGCTGAAACGGCAAACTCCAAGATCCATGATGCCCTGTGGGAATTCATGGCAAAGCTGCAACCTCAGGAGGGCTGCCATCTAGCATCCTGGGTGAGACAAATCCATGTTTAAGTTGTCTCTCCCTGTCCTTCCATACTGTTGGTGTCCTGGCCAGGTAAGGAGTTTTAAAAAGTATAAAAAAAAGCTCTCTTTATAGCCTGCTTGGACTACTGTTTTAGATTAATAGATAACAACAGAAATCATCCTCATGAACTGTTTAGAAGAGTGGCTAATCTAATAAATGGAAACAATAACAATATTCTGTCACTTTTTAACTCAGCTGGAATCACCTAGTTTTACTGAATCAGCATGCGATTAACTTATGTTTGATGCTAGCATGTCATTTAAAACATATTTTTCAAAACTTTCCAAAATATGTTTCTTCCATCTTAACAAAGTTGGAAAATTAAAATATTTTCTAAATATGCAAAATAATGAGATATTAATTTATTCATTTTTTCTATTAGGATTGACTGGCTATTCAAACCATTCTTTATGTAGCCCTCGATTAATTCAAAATGTTGCTGCAAAAATTATTACACAAACCAGAAAATCTAAACACATTACACCAGTTCTCATGTCCTTACACCACTTAAACTGATTTCAAAATCCTCCTTTTATCTTTTAAAGCCTTAAATGGTTGGGGCCCTGCTTACTTTCTGAACTTATCATTACTTACAAACCAAAGTACACATTGAGATCTCAAGATGATTGGCTACTTAAGATTCCAAGCATTAATAAGACAACAGCAACAATAAGTGGGAGTTTGAGTTTTTAGTTATAGGGTCTAGAAGCTGTGGAATGATCTGTCTGCTACTATAAGAGGTGCCCCCTTAAGTCTCGGCTTTTAAATCCAGGCTGAAGACTCACTACTTTAGTCCAGCATACCCTGACTAGAGCTGTTGATTAGCTGTCCATACTATATCTCTGTTGTTGGTCATTTGTACAGAAATATAAGCAATAGAATATTTATAAACCGTTATTAACCCTCCTCTATTTTGCTTCTCTTCTGTTTCCTACTGTGGCACTTGGTGCCACTGCTCTACATTCCAAGCTGCTCTCTTGCATCTGGAAAAGTCTTCCCAGATAAAGTAATGTTGGAATCACTGGATGGAAAGATTCCCTCATCAAACTTGATGGCTCAGCACAGACTACACTATAGAAAGGCCAGGAGAGGTGGCCGAGGTCTGCTCTGCTGTGTCTGACTTTGTCTTTATCTGTCTCTTACAACTTTAATGTTGTCCATTGTCAACTGGCCAGAGTTCATCTGTTAATTAATTAGTGGACACATGTTGCTGGTAGTTCACATCCCGGGTCCTCCCTACATGGAGCTTGAATGTTTTCCTTGTGTCTGCAGTTTCCTTCTACAGTCCCAAAGATATGTGGTTAGGGGAATTGGCCCTAAAGTGGCCCTAGTGGTTGTGTGCATGTGTGTTCACCCTGAGATGGTGTGACTAATCCTGCCTTGCTCCCTATGCTTGCTGGGTTAGGCCCCTGTCCCCCAATGACCATGCTCAGGTTTAAGTGGGCTTATAAGATTGTATGGTATAGTATATAGTTGGTTTTTATTTATGTTAATCTGTTTCTACTTTGTTTTCTGTGTATTTAAATGAACAATTTCTTTATTTAGTAATTAGTGTAATCTATACTGAGAATTTGTTTACAGCACACTGTGCTTTGACGAGTACCATCAAAAATGAGTTGTATTGCACCATATAGTAAAAAACCCAAATCAAATCAGTTGTGATTCAATGTTGTTTAGATACTAAGCAAGTAGGCCACAATATTACAAATGTGTCTTTAAATAGACAAATGAAATATACAAGGGAATGATAAGTGTAGAAATTAAACAAAGCACAGAGAAAACAGAATATAATAAAACCTCTGCAGCCTTTTTAGCATCACCTATAGAGTTGATAATTCCCTATCTACCCCAGTGGGATGGCTTTTCTATTTGCCCACCATATCACCAAAACAAAAAGCAAAGCACTCCCTTTCTCACTTGACCCATTCTGACCCTGGAAACTAAACCAGTGTTTTAAAAAGTCACCAACAAACCTGAATTAAGGCACTCTTACCCTTCTCTTTGATCTTCCTCATCAAGGTTTGACAGCAGCTGTGATCCTGCTAAAGAGAGGTCAAGTGCTGCCAGGGGTAAGTCACGGTAGGCAAAGCTGACAAGCTGAACAGGAGCCATACGCTGACTCTCCTCCTCTATTTGCTGGGAAATGATTTCAAGTTCTGACACTCCAGCCTCCTGAACAGGACTGAAAAATAAAGGGATGAAAAATAGTTAAGTGCGATGAAAAGTAAGCTAAAAATATAAATTAGTTCATTTATTTTCTCAATTTGCTTATTTCATGTGAGTGTTTGTAGAGGGCACATAATACTTTTTTCAGCATTATTGAATGCAAGTTAGGAACCAACCCTGATGTACACACTCATACCAACAGACCAAGGATGTTAGAAGAAAGGTTGGGGTACCAATCACTTAGGTAACCCCATTTAATGGGAGGAAAGAAAATTAAAAGGCTTGTGTCCTTGGTAATCCAATTAAAGAGACTTTCAGCAGCCAAAGGTACAGCATTTCAGCAGAAGCTCTGTAATCGTTGAGATCCAGGTCCAAAATGAATGCCTCCTTCCAGGGACCTCCCATTTTCATGGCAACCTGGGAGAAATGGGTACAGTGTCCTTAAGGTGACGTGGGCAGGGCTAGACACCGCCCTCAAATGTCTTCTTGGAATTGTGGTGGAGAAAAAAATGATTAGCTCCAGTATCTCCTCTTGTCCCAAGGTGGTATTGCTTTCCTGTCTTGGAGCCTAGAAGGTGATCCCCAGGCGCACATGTGTGAAAATAGACACCAGTCAAATGCAGATTCCATTGAAATGGAAACATTTAGAGTCCATGCTGTAAGGCTGCAGCACTAACCATTGAGACAACTACTCTCTCTCTCTCTCTCTCTCTCTCTCTCTCTCAAAATAAAATATATCATAAAATCTTATTTTTGTTGATCAAATTTAGAATAAGTATTTTTACATGTTTGTTATGTGGTGATGCTTGCTTTTGAAATACAGTAATCCCTCACTATATCTCGCTTCGTCTTTCGCAGCTTCACTCCATCGCGGATTTTAAATGTAAGCATATGTGAATATATATCGCGGATTTTTCACTGCTTTGCGGATGTCTGCGGTCTACAGTACGTGTGCTTCCTCAGTTGATTTGCCCATTTGAATTCAAACAAGGGACGCATTTGAATTCAAACAAGGGACGCTATTGGCGGATGGCTGAGAAGCTACCCAATCAGAGCACGTGGTTAAGCTCCTGGGTGCTGTGCTAACTCTCGAGCGTCTCACGACCATTCTACGAATGGCAAAAGATCTCCAGACATCAGTTGAAGAATGGGACCCTCAAATGATTCGTTCTTTGCAATTTAAAAATGCTCTTGACGGCACCACGGAAGTGTATAGGAACCTCTTTACACAAAAGAAAAAGCAGCGCCAGCAACTGCCCATCACGATGTTCCTTACACGCAAAACACTGCCTAGTACGCCTTCAGTGGAAGAAGACGACGGCGGTGCTACACAGTCGCCTGAAGAGGCTCCTTTAGAACAGCTGTGACAGTGCAGTAAATGTCATCGTTATCTGACAAGTTGGTGAGTACCCAAAACTATTTTTCTACGTACTTAGTACATGTATGTACATTTATTGTAACTGTGCACACATTTTATACAATTTTTTCCTTGCATTGTTGGTATTTATTGCCAGTGGCCTGTCTATCGTAATGGCTGTAACAAATGTGATATCGGAGACGCTCTACAGTATCTTTAAAATAACATTTTGGTTTTATGTACAGCATTTACATGTTATAGATTTTTCACGTATTTTTATATTACCTACTCAATTACAATATGTTTAAAACTGTATTACGTATTAAATAAAGCTTCTCAATGATATACGATACGTATGTTTGTGAGTAGTATATAAACTGTGTTTACATACATAATTTCAATGAATCTTACCTAATAACTAAGAGAATATAAAGGGTTTATGCTGTGTAACTGTACAGGGAATATTTACAAACCATGTGGGAGAGTTTATAAGGACTTAAAATATAAAAATAACCATATAAACATATGGTTTCTACTTCGCAGATTTTCTTATTTCGCGGGTGGCTCTGGAACGCAACCCCCGTGATGGAGGAGGTATTACTGTAGATCCTATCACAGATATTTTATAGTTAGAAAACATTTGCCCAAGTACAGGGTAAGTGTGGCAACAGAAAATGGTGTTTAATCTGTAAAATTATACAGTGATGGTCTTCCAATAATATCATGTTCGTGCTGGCTTTAAGTAATAATTCATGCAGTGTAATGTTAAAGTATTTGTGCATAGCATTTAAGTTATAGTTCCACCCGGGGGGGGGGTTGTTGGTAAACGTTAACATCATACAAAGTAATTGTCTGTTTTACCTGCATTATTATCAATCTTTAATTTAATATTGTTTTTTTTTTTTTTGTATCAGTATGCTGCTGCTGGAGTATGTGAATTTCCCCTTGGGATTAATAAAGTATCTATCTATCTATCTATCTATCTATCTTTAGTTTAGTTTCTTATTCTGATCATTTGACTTAATTAGCAATCGTGGACAAATATTTTGCAATGATTTTGAATATTATGGTACCCCTGATGTTCCATCCAAATTTCCTGTGATATTAAAAATGCAGAAATAAAAGTAGGCACTAATTTCTGTACAGGATTAAAATGTAACAGGTCTTCTATTATAAAATGCCCTTCTCCATATTGTGAGCCATCACTCATCCAAAGGTCTGTGCATGTCACTGCCTCTCAACATTTAGTATTGTTTACCTCATTTTCCACATTATACAAATTGACGGGGGTGGTGGCTTTGTATTTATCTCAGATTAAAAACATAACACAAATTGTACAAATGAGTGGAAACCATTCATGAAATCAAGCTTGTTCAGTTATCTAAATGATATGTTATGGTAATTGCATCATCAAGATGTTTGTAAACACTTTTGTGTGTTTCTTTCTTTCTTTCTTTCTTTCTTTCTTTCTTTCTTTCTTTCTTTCTTTCTTTCTTTCTTATTCAATTAATTTATTGAACACAAACGACACTAAGCCAATTATACTTAAAATCACATAATTCTTATTATGAACATGGAGAAAAGGCTAATAAGATGTCAACTCATCAAATACATGAGAAATTAATTTGTAACAATAATCACAGAAATCAACACAGATGGAACCAAAGTTACTGACCACAGAAAAATAATCAATAAATTTAAGGAATACTAGGTGATACTACAGTTTTACTAATTGTAATATAAATGAAAATAATTCTCTGGTTAAAGCTTTAAACAGAATTGAAATCCCACTTCTCCGGGCATTGGATGCAGAAAGAAACCTTGCTAAATTATGTCTGTTAATGTTATTTAAATTCATCAAAGCCAGGGAAAGAAATCACTATGCCAGGTATCAATTTCTGCTTTTCCTTAGAAAAATTAAAACCTTTTAACAACAACATTTATTTATATAGCATATTTTCATATAAACAATGTAGCTTAAAGTGCATCACAAGATTAAATAAAAAGTTTACATAAAACAAAGAAATAAGAATAGGCAATAATATTATACAGTGTATAACAAAGAAAAATGTGAGGTTGGATGGCCAGGAGGCTGGGGAAAAAAACAAAATCTACAGGAGTTCCCAAGTCCAAAAGACCACTCAGCCCCCACTGGGCATTCTACCTAAAATAGATCACTCATTATTTTGAGGCTTCACAAGGAAGAATTCAATGATGATGGTCATGTGGACATCTGGGACATCCACCATTCAATCTACAGTATAATCACATAGGGCAGCATGGAGCCTTGAACAGATGGTGGTGGCACAGATCAGCACCATAGAAGATCCAGAAAAGACAGCAGAGAATAGTACAGATTAGTAGGGAATTGTAGAACCCTGAGGAAAATAACAATTCATTGCCCATATAGAATAACAGGGATGCAACTAAAATGTAGCTACGAAAATACCATTTTAAAATAATGGGTTTTTAGCAGTTTTTTTAAATTGTTCTACAGTATTAGCCTAGTGAAATTCTATTGGTAAAGTATTTTAAAATGTGTATCCTACACACCAATTTCCCTAACAAACAAGGACATAAAGATTCTACTCAAAGTTCTCACAAAATAATTGGGCAAAAGCAAATTGGACTTTTTTAGGCAGAAAATTACTATCAAAAGTAAAATGTTATGCTACTAATTAGTAAGCAGTAAAATATTTAGGTTTTTTTTCCAGGAAGTACCAGATGATGGGGAGCCATAAATTATAGTCAGAAGGAAAGCCAAGGTCAAAATTGAAAATGAAACCATAACCAATAAGCCAATACAGAAATTAAAAATCAGAGTTGAATAAGGGAAAGTCTTTTGCCCTGAATGCTCTTTAGAAATCCAACTTTTAACACCATGAATGATTTTCTTTTTTAATACAAAGTATTGAACGCCAAAAGGAGCGCACCAATAACTTAAATACTTCTTATTCACAAAATGGCCACCAAACAGCAAAATAACGTACAAGATGGTGGCCAAAATTACAAACAAAATAATTTAATACAATAATAACAAAAAATAATAAATTCCATTATATAAAATTAAAAATACAAAAAAACCCCAAACAATAATCATTACAAAAAAGCTATCTTTGAATCCTTTGATGGTGCTATTTTTTCACTATTTTATCTGAATTTTAGTTTTTGCCCAATATAGATGCATTGATTAAACCATTTCACTCCTGCACTGAAGCCTTCTATTCATGTGAAAAATATACATTATGATTTATGTGACATAGAATGTAGAATCTTACAGCAGTGTTGTTTCGTCTATAAACTTCTAGTCGCCTACTTGTGCAAATAACCAGTGGTATGGAGTATTGTAAGGGAAGGACAGAAAAAGCATCTGTTCATACACATGGCATGGAACTTTACCTTACTGATTCAAACTTATCACTTCCTAATGGACTAAACATTGTATAAGATCTGCAACACTTAGAGGTTGAAAACAAACTTCAGCAGGAGCATATTTTTTGCAAATAGCCTTGAATGTCAGCTTAAATCTAATTAGTTTTCTTTAACTATAGCATAGAAGCTCTGGGCATCATAATTACGCAGATTGAAAGACCAATCCAAATTTAACTTGAGGAACCAGTTTAAAAAAGCAGGACACTGTTGTAAAAAAAAAAAAAATCCTCAGTGATCTTGAACTGAGTGGCACTTATGGCCCGTCACACAAGCATTGACTCTCAGAAAGCGGTCTTCTGACTCTGGTGTGGCTTTGGGTCTACCACACTGGTTCCTTTCAGTGTCTCCTGCAATTTCCAAGTTCCTTTTAATGCCGAAGGAAACTGTAGTGACTGACACTTTGGCTTCCTTTGCAATTCCTTTCAAAGAAAGGCCAACACTTTTAAAGGTTATTATGGTCTTTCTGTCTTCCTTTGCTAATTGCATTTTTCTCACTACTGTGACAGAAATCTGCAGTGCAGTATTGTCCAAATAATGTTTTTGAGAGCATAGCAAGACAATCTGTTCCAACACAGCTCTTATACAGATGCAGGATTTGTAATTAATCATTAAAAATTGGTAAACCTGTAGGAGTTACTTGCATTAACTTACAAAACTTAATAAACTTTCATTGCTTTAGCAAACTGTAAGTTGTTAATCCATTACTTTATGTGTAATTTTTTTTTTATAAATTACATCATGTTTCACTTTTTGGTAAAATAAACTTTGTTTAACCTTTGGCAGTTTATTACTTATCTTTGTACCATTTCAGAGTTTTCATTGGATTTGAACTGCTTACATTTAAAACTGGAAGAAATGGTTTGTTCAAAAATGTTTAATCAACTACATATAGTAAAACAAGAAGCCGAACACAGAAAAAGGTTTGGGGCAGGGGCTGGTGATCCTCATTTAATTTTGGTAAAAATCAATATGAACTTTAAATGTAGATTTAAATATACATCTTTTCAGATGCAAGTCCATTCATTGATTGTCATTTGGATGGGAAGCTGATCCTTATATGGTTTCCAGAGCAAATGATGTGGGCTAAAATGCTGAAACAGAAGTCATGGATCCTTGACAATCGGAACCTCAGGTCTGCAGATGAAGGAGAACACCATATGAATAAGTGCCCCCTCTCAACTCAGGCTGGAAATACCATCACTACGCCAGCCCTTGCAATTCCCCCCTATTCATGCATGTGTGACTATATATATAAATATATTGTAGTATTTGGCCGGCTAAATATTCTGGCCCTCACCCCCAGACCGCTAGGTGGAGCTCTCTCAACAGTGTGGACGTTCCCCGAATTCCAGCAGGGCCTCATGGACTATGTAGTTTATATGCACAGCCCAGCTGGATACCTTGGGGACCACCAGGAGTCGCTGTGGGGAGGCTGCCGGACTCTTACTTGCCCTATAGCCCGGAGGTGCGTCATGATCACATGACAAGAGGCAACGACGTGCTTCCAGGTTGAAGAAAGGAGCTTTTTATCCGACCCGGAAGTGTTCATGATCACATGGACAGAAGGGAGAAACACTTCCGGGTCAGGGACTATATAAAGGACTCTGGGAAACCAGTACGCTGAGCTGAGCTGGGAGGAAGGGTGGCTAAGTGTCTGGGAGTGTGCAGGATTGATTATTGTATTGTTTATTAGTTAGTTATATGAGTATTGTGGAGTGGAGGGTGCTTTGTGCACTGTACATTGTCCAAATGAATATTACTATTGGACTTTTACCTGGTGTCTGGAGTGGTCGAAGGGTTCAAGAGGACGACAGCGACCGTAATCTGAGACAATATATATATATATATATATATATATATATATATATATATATATATGTATGTCATGTTTTGGGCTCTGAGGAACACAAATTGAATTAATAAATAGATCCTTTTTTAAAGCACACTATTTTTTAAGTTGTAAATCCAGATTTAGAATCTTTCAGAAACTAATAACACAAAAGAAAACCTAGCTCTATTACACTCTTCGACGATTAAATAAAATTCAGAACCATGTGAACAGGTGTGAGGACACAACATTCAAGACTAAACAGAAAGACAGAAGATGCAAGATACACAAGTGAGATATGAGAGCTGTGATAGTTCTCTGGCAATGGGACGTAAGAAAAACATACTATATAGAGATTAAGATACAGGTATATAAATACAGGTAAAATTACGTTACAACGAATATCTTTACAACAAAGAATTTTTATGGTCTCGACAGTTTCCCCATATGACAAGAGTCTATAGAAATCTTGTTACTACGAAATACATTCAGCAAATACTTTTAAAAGACTGCCCAAAAGACCTTGAAATGCCTGAATGAATCAGCCACTGAGCAGTTAGTTCTGTGGTCGCAGCTCAGATGTGCACAACGATCCCCAAACAGAAACATTGTATAAAAAATAAATAAATAAATAAAAAAAATAAAAATTCTTTCTTCAAACTTTCCTCGTGCTGTTTTTTTCGCTGTTTTTGTTTTCTGTGATTTTCAGTGATATCTTTTGCTTATTGCTCATCAACATTTAAAAAAACATCTATTGGAATTTAACTCATTGTCACCCTCCAATAGAAACGGCAGACACAAAAAAAAGATAACATTTCATATTAGAAAAAAAACTGAAAATTTTTGCAGCTCTCGATTGTGGCAAAAAGACATTACTAGTGAATTTGGAATTTTGCCATCGACACTGTCAACTTTCTTGAAAGACCGAGCAAAAAAAGAAGAAAAATCTCGGGTTGCAAATGTATGCAAACTGCTGTATTTGAAGACGTCGAAAAAGCTGTTAAGTGGTTAAGTGATGCTCGTTCAAGAAACATTCCTATTAATGCGGCACTCATTCAAGTGAGGCTTCTAAACTCTTTTGGGACCTCCCCGAACTGGACAACACGCCGAGGAGCATCCTTCGCCAAAGCAAATTCTATGGGTGATGTGAGGAACATTGTAAATGCAGGGCACAGTATAACTTGGCCACTAACCTGGCCACGACCCTACCTGACTGCTGTGCCTGTTTATAGGAGAATGGCAGGTCATGCTACAATAAATAACCCTGTTATTCCTGTTTCAAGCTGAATAAAGCTGATTTTGCTAAATTACTGAGACTAAGCCTCGTGTTTAGGGGTGCAAGACAGGGACTTCTAGCGCTACCCTGATCTTTTAGGATTCACATCTGTGGTGCCTCACTGCTCTGCTGTGAGCCTGCTGTTGCCCTGCCCTGGCAACGGACAAAAAAATGCTACACAGACACAGCAATCGCGATTCGGGACACGCTTCAGCGTGACGTTCCCGTTGGGTGGGGGGATCCAAAAAGAGTTCAGAAACCTCACAATATGAAGAAGAAGAAAAGGATGATTCGGCTTCTGATTGATAACTGTGCTGCCCACAACATGCTTCCGCATTTAGATAATGTTCGCGTTGAATTCCTCCCATCCAATTGCACAGCAGTGCTTCAGCCATTGGAATTGGGCATCATTCGCACCCTGAAAGTGTATTATCGCAAGGAAATGCTGAGAAAAATTCTCACCAGCGTAACTTGTAGACAGGAGGAAATTAAAATTAACGCGAAAGAAGTTATTGAAATGATTGCAAATGCCTGGACGCAAGTTAAAGAATGCACTATAGTGACAAATACAGAATCTCATTACAACGAAATATTTTTTAGGTTCCTGGCAGTTTGTTGTAATGGAATTTTACCTGTATATACATTATGACCACAAGGAGGCGCCACTGTCCCCCAAACCTCAGAAGCAATATTACCCAGCACAGCCCCAGGTTAAAATAAACGATTTTATTTCTCTAAAATAAATCACCAAATATGCAAAAGCTAGCAAATCACAATTATAATAAAGTGTCTCTTGTTTCTCTCCTTCTGCTCATCTTGTTGAATGTCGCTTACTGCCTCCGACTCTGACTCTCCAAAGTGAGGGGGCAGACTTCTTTAAATGATGGACACGGGAATGTGGAAACTAGGGAGATCCTCCATCAATTGTGCTGTCTAACAGCACCCTGGGACTCTGACAGCACTGCACTTGCAGACTCCAACTTCTGTTGTATGGGGGATGGAACTGCTCCTGGCTTCCGCTGTCAATCATTTATATACATTTGGCTGGACAAGAAATCGTTTTCCCATCCCTTATTTTTGATATATACACATATGTACATATGTGTTAAAGGCACACTTTTTAATCAGAGTATAGCATCAAGTCAATAAAACGTCTAGGATATCGATCTGGTCAGTTAAGTGGCAGAGGGGGTTGTTAATCAGTTTCAGCTGCTTTGGTGTCAATTAAATTAACAACAGGTGAACTAGAGGGGCAACAATGAGACGACCCCCAAAACAGGAATGTTTTAACAGGTAGAGGCCACTGACATTTTTCCCTCTTCGTCTTTTCTGACTTTTTCACTAGTTTTGCATTTGGCTGTGTCAGTGTCACTATTGGTAGCATCACGTGATACCTGGACCCTACAGAGGTTGCGTAGTTAGTCCAACTTCTCCAGGATGGAACATCAATACGTGCCATTGCCAGAAGGTTTGCTGTGTCTCCCAGCACACTCTCAAGGGCATGGAGGACATTCCAGGAGACAGGCAGTTACTCTAGAGAGCTGGATAGAGCCATAGAAGGTCCTTAGCCCATCAGCAGGACAAGTATCTGCTCCTTTGGATAAGGAGGAACAGGATGAGCACTGCCAGAGCCTTACAAAATGATCTCCAGCAGGCCACTGGTGTGAATGTCTCTGACCAAACAATCAACAAACAGACTTCATGAGGGCCTGGCGTCTTCTAGACAGTCCTGTGCTCACTGCCCAGCAAAGTGGAGCTCGATTGGCATGTGCCATAGAATACCAGAATTGGCAGATCCACCCCTGGCACCCTGTGCTTTTCACAGATGTGAGCAGGTTTACCCTGAGCACATGTGACAGATGTGAAAGGGTCTGGAGAAATTGTGGAGAACGTGATTCTGCCTGTAACATCGTTCAGCATGACCGGTTTTGGTGGTGGGTCAGTGATGGTCTGGGGAGGCATATCCATGGAGGTATACACAGACCTCTACAGGCTAGAAAACAATACCTTGACTGCCATTAGGTATCGGGATGAAATCCTTGGACCCACTGTCAGACTCTATGCTGGTGCAGTGGGTCCTGGGGTCCTCCTGGTACACGACAATGCCCGGCCTCATGTGGCGAGAGTATGCAGGCAGTTCCTGAAGGATGAAGGAATTGATATTATTGACTGGCCCCCACACTTCCTGACCTAAATCCAATAGTACACCTCTGGGACATTATGTTTCAATCAATCTGACACCACCAGGTTGCACCTCAGACTGTTGAGGAGCGCAGTGATACCTTGGTCCAGATCTAGGAGGAGATCCCCCAGGACACCATCTGTCGTCTCATTAGGAGCATGACCCGATGTTGTCAGGCATGTATACAAGCACGTGGGGGGCCGTACAAACTACTGAGTACGATTTTGAGTTGCTGCAATGACATTTTGGCAAAATGGACTAGCCTGCCACATCATTTTTTTACTTTGATTTCCGGGGTGTCTTTGAATTCAGCTCTCTGTAGGTTGATAATTTTCATTTTCATCAAATGATGAATGTTACCCAGTCCATATCAGTATAGATATCCAGCATGATTTTTCAAAGTGTTCCTTTAATTTCTTTGCACAATTTTATATATATAGGTCAAAAACAGATATCCTGCGGTAGGATGGCGCCCTGCCCAGGGTTTGTTTCCTGCCTTGCGCCCTGTGTTGGTTGGGATTGGCTCCAGCAGACCCCCGTGACCCTGTAGTTAGGATATAGTGGGTTGGATAATGGATGGATGGAAAAACAGATATTCTTTTAGTAAAAAAAATAATTTCTGAGTTTTCATGACATTTCAAATTGTCAGGCAGAACGTTCATAGCTGTTTGGCTGTACCATTTATCCTAAATTAATATTCACAGTATTACTTTCATGCAATAATTACATATTAAAGATCTTATGTTTGTTTCAACATACTCCCTCAACCAAAAGAAAAAAAATATATTCCCTTTCTGGCTAAACTCTGTGTGCCATTTACTTATATAAATTCAAACTACTCATTTGCAGCACTGTGAAACGGTTACTAACCCAGACATAAAAGTCCTCTTTACTTCCTCATACCCTAGAGGCTATGTATGTGCAGTGTCTTCCTACAGATATGAGCTAGCTGCAAACAAGATGTGACATCTCAATAGAAGGCTAAGAAGAATAAAAGGAGACAAGCCCATCCACAATTTCATCTACGGATTTCTGCCCCGAAGCACATTTATTAGACTAGAGCAGATGTTTGTGTATTATTCTTTAAGATGAGGTTGCCACCATGCAACCAATTAGGCATCACAAATGTATAACTCCAGTTCATAAAAGATTGAACAAGTTTGTTTGACTATTTGTTACTAGATTTTATATGGCATAAGACGATTTGCTGTTAATCGTGTACAGCAGCGTTTCCCAAACTCGGTCCTGTGGACCCCCTGTGGCTGCAGGTTTTTGTTCCAACCAGCTTCTGTTTTTAATTGGACTCCTGGGCTAATTAAGTGATTTTATTTCCCAAGTTCTGTGTTTTGGGAACAATATAGAAATTAGAAAACTAAGTTTGGTTAAAAAAAAAAATATATATATATATATATATCTATTAAAATGTACCAAGCAGTTATATGGGAATAATGTTTTTTTTTTTTCTTTTTAACAATATTTTCATCTTGATTTTCCTTCTACTTTTCCAGGTGTTCTAATTGTTTAATTAATCCATTATTTACTAATTAATGGGTCTGACGCTAAAGTACTTGCAGCCTTTGGTGATTCCGTTGTGTTTGCCTGGGTGTCTGCTCTGCTTGTTTTTAATTGTTATTAATAAGATACAACAAAGGGGAAAAACTGCACAGAGAAAGGGCAAAATAGAATGAAGTCAAAAAAAAGAGAGTTAAGCATTTAAATCTATAGCAAAAGCAGAAATATTTCTAAATGTCTTATAAATGTAAAAATCATACTGCTGTGCTTTTCTGAATGTACAATAAAAGAAAAATAATCCAAGCTAATTAAATGAGATCAGTGCTATCAGGTGTTGTCACTGATTAGAAATCTGGTTGGAACAAAAACCAGCAGCCATAGTCACCAGGATTGAGTTTGGGAAACGCTGGTGTACAGTATGCCAATGAAATTAGTAAGTTTAAATTCAAATCATTTTTACTTCATCTTATGATCACAGAGGACAAAAAAGCAAGATAAACACAAAATATAAAAGTGAAACAGATAAATATCATGTAGTACATATAAAATTATTCACATAAATGGGTGAATAAATACATATTACACCAATCAAAATATACTTTTAAAGATAAACCTTATCTCAAACACTCCATCAATTAAAAAATTCAGAATCTTGAAAATGAGGTATGCACTTTTCATATTCATTACTTTCTGCATTTCCCAATATACTATTGAAGTATTAATCTTTCAAGAATGCAAACCTTGCATAAAGTTAATGTTTAATATTATTTAGTTCAGCTGATCACTCACAACTATATTATCATGGGAATATTAACTTTGGATTAAACAATGAAAAGGAAAGGAATAATTTAGCTCTGTGGTATGCAATAGTGTGTATAATATAACAATGTAGAAGGATTCAAAAATGCAGTCAAGAGCCAGTGCTATGTACTTTCCTGCTTTGAATGTATATTCTGCAAAAAAAAAAAAAAAAAAATTACAGCATAACAAAATACATGCTCAGAAGATGCCATGGAACAATTCAATCTTATTTGAAAATGGCGTTTGAAAGGCTAATATACAGCCAAGTTATCTGAAATTAACAAAAATGAAGTTGCACTGAAAAGGAGTATTCCAGTTTTTACTCAAAACAAGATTACAAGAAAAAGACATGATTCTAAAGCAAACAAAACTGTATTGGTCTGAAAGTGGGCTAAGGAGTAGAAGGGTTCTGTAATGTAAAATCCTTATGATTGGCAACAGATTCAGCAATGTTTAGGTGACATGTAAAACAAGTATCTAATGGTTTCCTCTAGCATATCTATAAGTATAGTGTGGGGCATCTAAAAACATCCCACACATGCTCTGTTCGAAGACTGGCCCGCGTTACATTGACAGTGTTGGAAGGCTGCAGCTGTTGCATGATGATTAGCATATACAAGAACATAAGAATTTCACTGTACTCCATACACTGCATATGACAAAACTGACACTTTGAACCTGTGTGTGAGTTAAATTTGTCCAGTCAGATCACACCACTAAACAGTCCATTTAGTAGGTAACAGGACCTCTTTAATATATCCTTTCTGTTCTGCCACAACCTGGAAAGATGACAGGCCACATAGACAACAAACAATGCATGAGGAGGTGAACGCTAGTCAAGTAAAAAAAGCAAAAGTCAAAGCCAGAAAGTCAATATAACAATTGTCACAAACTAAAGTATGAAATTAAAAATTTGCATTGAAAACAGATGAGCAAAATTTTAAAAAACAGAACTATTTAGCAGAATTAATATATATGTCTTAAAAGAAACACAGCCTTGTAAATCATTGAGAGTTTCATTGTAAAATGTCATAAGACAAGGCTTCAAGGAATGTGCCCTTAGCAATGCATCTTTGAATTGGAGCAACAGAGCCACAAACGGGGTGTATACATAAAACAAATGACAACATTGAGAAATAAGAGTAAAAATAAACATGATTTCTAACAAAATATATCAGGACTTTAATTATAAATCTGATTTCTCTACTATTAACCTTCATTAAAATGTCTTGAATTAACAGAAAAAATGTATTAACAGCATTAGGGGTGGGCTGTATGACCAAAATTCTATATCACGGTATTTTTCTAAATTATCTCGGTTTCACGGTATTCGACGGTATTTTTTCCCCATGCATGAGTGGATGTTAACCACATTTTCCACTGCAATTACTGGCTAAGAATAACCTATTTCACTGTCAAGAGTATTGTACATTGTACAAAAAAATTTTTTAATGTGCACACAAGTATTAATACAGTTTTGCATTGCCCCATAAACTGATAGTTTTCAAGGGGGGGGGGGCACTAATGGAGAAGGTATCACATTGCATGACAGATGCAGTCAAAATATAGAACCTTTTTATTGAACAAATTTTGCAAAAACAAACTATAATTTTGACAACATATTTTCAACCATACAAAGAGGCATTTAGACTTAGTAAAATATCCAGAAGTGCTTGTCAAAAATTGTATTGCACCGAATATGTCTTAGAAAAGGAATAAATAGTAAATATTTTTTGTAAACCAACTACACTTTCTGTTAATGTTAACAATCTCTGTCCACTGATACGTTAAAGTGACTTTTTAAACAACTTTATCATCATTAAACTGCATAATATTTAAACTAATAAATAATAACAATAAAATAAATAATAGTATTATTACTGATAGTTGCACCATTACTTCAAGACTTCAAGCCCAGGTGCATTACACAGTATTCACCAAATTAAAATAAAATAAAACAAGTGCAACTTGGTGATGACATCTTTACCAACTGAACCATTATTTAGGCAAACTGCATTAATATGGACCTTGCTTCAAGCTAAGCTATACTGGGAAGAAAAAAACAAACTATATGTCGAGAACAAAGTCAACATTTCCACTTTATTCTCACCGTTTATGTTGAGATTAAAGTCGACATTTCCACTTTATTCTCATAGTTTACTTCATAATTAAAGTAGAATGTCATAAACTAAACTTCTTCTTAAAATCAATGTTTAATCAATTACTTAATTTACCCCGTCATAAATTAATGCAGCACATTAAATGCCTTGTGTTACGTTCCCTGACCCAGTGGTTAATCACTACGCTTCTTAAACTGACTTCCTCCGCACTAAGAGAAGACAGCGATCACCATACAGAATCCATTCACTTCATGATATTCCTGCTTTCTGAAAATTTAGAATGCTAAGATAAATACTTGATATCATTTTCATGATGAAATGCATTAAAGCAGGTATTACACATGCACGGTAGTGAGGCGGTAGTGCTGCTCCCTCGCAGTAAGGGGTCCCCAGGTGTATGTTCAGTGTAGAGAACTTTATGGCAGGTGTGACGAGGCTCCAAAAAACTGGATGTATGAATAGCTATCGCACAGGTTTAACTTAAATATTGTGTAAATGTTGGGTTTGTGATCTGCTGGTCGGAGACACGAACACAGAATTCAATGCATGTTCTTCTGAGCGGGCTATTTTTATTGCATGCATGCTGTCTCTATCTGACGTACCAAAACCCCAGTGCCCTTCCTTTTTCTTTCACCACATAACCAATCACCACACAATAAACGTCTTTGTGAAATTAAAAACAGTTATAAACTTAGCCCACGGAGTGTTCAGAACTTTAAAAATATCTTCGTTATACATGTTTAATTATGCCATCCATTCAGAGTTGCGCCCATCTCTGAACAAGTCGCCAGCACATCGTAGGATGAATACAAGCAAAACATACACTAGCAGGGTCAATATAGCACAACAAAACCCCACATTCTACGTGACTTTGAAAGGAAACTGAAGCACGCCGAGTAAACCCACCAGAAAAACATACAAATCCAAGGCAGGCACGCCGCCGTGCCCCCATATGATTAATGCATGCTTTAATGCATTTCACCATGAAAATTATATTAAGTGTTTATCTTAGCATTCTAAATATTCAGAGAGCAGGAAGATCATGAAGTGAATGTATTCTGTGCGGCGATCGCTGCCGGCGCCTCCTCTTAGTGCAAGAAGAAGTCAGTTTAAGAATCATTTAACACAAAGCATTTAATGTGCTATATAACTTATGACGGGGTTTGAGAAAATCTAGTAAATTAAATATTCATTTTATGATGAAGTTTAGTTTACAATGTTCTACTTTAATGACAAATTACGAGAATAAAGTCAATATGTCGACTTTAATCTTGACATAAACGGCGAGAATAAAGTAGAAATGTCGAGAATAAAGTCAACATGTCGTCACACTATTACACAGTACCCAGGTACATTACACTGTATTGAAAACAAATAAAACAAGTACAACTTGGCTTGCAGTATTATCCAGTAGTATAGAAACAGTATTTATACATCTGACCTTTTAAAACTAAAGTATCTCCAGGCGACGGACGTGACTCCTTTTTTTTCGGCAAAAGTTCTTCTGTTCATCATGTTCAACTTTATCGTCGGCTTCAGTTTCGGAATGTTCTCTGCCCATTTTCACCGCGCAATACCTATGCTACCGCTACCCTAGTGCAACAAATCTGTGTTTAGCGGTGTAGCAGTGAAAAAGGTCCCCACTTGAACAGTTTCCCGCTGCGCCACGTTCCGAACGTCGTTTAGGCAATTTAAACCGGTGTTGCGGTATAAGAAAAATCCATATCATAAAAAAAATAAACGGTTTTCGGTATGAACCGGTATACCGCCTAGCACTAATCAGCATTAAAAACTGTGTTGTTTAATCCATAGCACTTGCACAATCAAACTGCTCCATCCAGCCGATGATCGAATCGCTAATGTAAGCAGAGTTCCCCACACTATTACAGTAAAAAGATAGATTTACTTGAATAATTTTTGACATTTTGAAAAAAAAAATCTGTGTAATTATTTGCTATTTCTATATGTGACTTATTTTCATGTTATTCTGCCAAAATTGGAAGAGACTAGAAAATGAGACATAATTATTTACCTAGCCTAGGTTCTTTTAACAAGAGAATCAATTCTGTCTTTCACCAAAATCAAATCAGAAACCAAAGTCATAGTCAAAAATTCATAGCACTAAGGTAAGTAATGTTATACCACAGGAGTCTCACTTTTCCCAGTATCATGTGTACCACTCATTTAATTCAGCTAAAGGGCAAGCTGAACCCAGTTTCCCACCTATTAACATTATGCTGCCATTTTTGATTTTTGGTCGGGGAAATCCTGCGGCTTTATCATTATCCTTTTCTTGCCACTCTTATGACAGAGGGTCACACAAGCCAGTACTATCTACAGTATCTATGACACCTACTGTTTAGCATTCTAGGGAAATAATACATATTTAAACCCAGGTTATAAATCCGTTTCTTTTTCTCACTTTCTGACATGTCTAGTTCACACCCTATGAGGTGGAAGCTATTTCAGTTGAATCTATCTGATGAAAGCTTCCAGTTAAAAGGAAACGTTGTACTGTTAATAACTGAATGTCCATGTGTCTTATTCTTATTCATCTTATTCCTTTTGGTTTGGGTAGAACCTACTGAAAGCATCGTTTTCTAGTTTTATGAGCTATGAAACTATGACTTCAGACAGACAGAGAATTGCAAAGGTAGCAAGGGTGAAAGTAAACCAATAAAATACACCTTTTGGGTTCTTGTCATGGTGATTAGAAACACATTAAAAGTGGGAGTTAGAGTAAAGTCTAACTTTATGGAAGTCCTTCATGAAGTCTGCAGATTCAGCTAAAAGACCTGAGAGCAGCGATTGCCCAAATAAACTGGCAAGTGGTGTCCAAATTGAGACATTTCAGTTTGATCAATAAGAGATGCTTTTGTTATGTCTGAAAATAAAACTCTATTAACAGGTACTTCTGAATCAAAGCTGAAAATGTACTCCACAGTGATTTTACTATGATTCTTTGTTTCAGTTACTCTCTCCCATTCCAAAGTGGATTAAATTACTGTATATTTTTGATATCAGCTCCTTTCCATGCCCCTATGGGTGTCAATGCAGTGTTGTTATTTCTACTTGAAGTGGAATTAAAAATTTTATTCTTCTCATACAGACTCTGTATGTTAAACCTGTCAGAAAGTTGGAAAGACTGCAGTTTGACTCTTATGCATGTTACAATGGAATGACTGAAAAATATGAAAAAGTTGCTTTCAATCTTGTACAATTATCTGTAATGTTTTCCAGTTCATACTTACAAAAATAAGTGACCTGTGTTTCTATTTTGCGATTTTTATGTTTGAAAATGAAAATTAAATTAATGAAAGGTACACAGAACCTTCAATTAGTAATGTCCCCCTAGTTGTCAAATGCAGCTATTGACTTGGGTACAGTAGTACTGTAAGGACACTTGTGATACAGAGGCTTGAACATAGCTTAGATCAGGGGTGTCAAACTCCAGGCCTGGAGGGCCGCAGTGGCTGCAGGTTTTCATTCTAACCCTTTTCCTAATCAGTGACCAGTTTTCACTGCTAATTAACTTGTTTTCCCTTCATTTTAATAGCCCTGTTTTTAAGGATTCAGTCGTCTGAATTGATTCCTTTCTTCATTAAATGGCAGCCAAACAGAAATGAGACGTGAAACGAGCCAACAGATGACCAGCTAAACTGGGGCTTCAAACTCCAACCAATTTCACTCCAAACAGTCTCTTAACGAGAAGCTGATTCTTGCTGTTAATTAAGCCCGTTATTTAATTCAATGGCTCGTTGCTGCTCTCATTTCCAAATTTGTTGATTTTTCTGTTTTTTCTAAGAACACTGTCAAAATGTATAGGTGACATAAGAGATCAACCTTACTGAGACCTTCGCCTTTCTTTATTTTCAGATATTGTGTGATGGGCACAGGTGAGCTTGTAGCAGTGCTACTTAAGAACTGCATCTCCCAGCAGTCCCTGCTGGGGCTGCTGGGGTCAAAGGTAGCCACAGGCAGATAAAAGGAGGGCAGAGGGCAAAGAGAAAAAAAAAGTTTTGTTTTTGGTTTGTATTGTTTGTTGCGGTTATTTGTCGTCTCTCCTGCTGTTATTTGAACTGTGATCATTTTGTCTTGGACTGTATTCGTTTGGGCGGCACGGTGGCGCAGTGGGTAGCGCTGCTGCCTCGCAGTTGGGTGATCTGGGGACCTGGGTTCACTTCCCGGGTCCTCCCTGCGTGGAGTTTGCATGTTCTCCCCGTGTCTGCGTGGGTTTCCTCCGGGCGCTCCGGTTTCCTCCCACAGTCCAAAGACATGCTGGTTAGGTGGATTGGCGATTCTAAATTGGCCCTGGTGTGTGCTTGGTGTGTGGGTGTGTTTGTGTGTGTCCTGCGGTGGGTTGGCACCCTGCCCGGGACTGGTTCCTGCCTTGTGCCCTGTGTTGGCTGGGATTGGCTCCAGCGGACCCCCGTGGCCCTGTGTTCGGATTCAGCGGGTTGGAAAATGGATGGATGGATGTATTCGTTTGTTGGGGTCTGGATTGTCTGTCTACCTGTTCACTGAGAGCTGTATTGGATTATTGGATTTTCCGGAAGAGTGGAGCGCTCCCGAATCAACCATCAACCATCAACCTCATCAGTAAATACCGGTAGGACTGTATTTTCCCTTCTCCATTGCAACTTACAGATCGCTGGATTTAACTTGGTCACTATTCGTCTTTCAACCTGTTTTCGTATTTATGGACTTTGCTGTGTGGTGTTTGTGTTTATTTTGTGTATGTGTAATATCGCCGAAGGGGTCAGGGGTGGTATTACTGTTTTTATTACTCAATTCGTGTCATTATATTTATAATTGTTTGCCATTCCCAGTGTGCTTATTTGTCTCTGTGGTGAGAGTGTGTGGGTTGATCCAAGGCTGGGGACGTTCCTGGGATCTCTGCTATTAAAATAAATAAATCACCGTCATCTTTGGCGGTGTGGATCTTAGCGGCTCCTGACCGCTACAAGCTGGTCATACGGTGGCTTGTTTGATGTCTCATTATTGTTTGGCTTTTAATTAAGGAAATGAGACAATTAAGGGGCCTGAGTCAAGTTAATTAAAACTAAAGCTAAAGAAGCTAATTAGCAGTAAAAACAGCTCATTAATGAAGAAGATGGTTAGAATGAAAACCTGCAGCCATTGCGGCCCTCAAGGACCGGAGTCCGACACCTGTGGCTTAGATTGAGAGCATTTTTTCATTTCTGAGTTGAACATTCCTTTGTGATATGGAGACTGCAACATGGCAAATTTAGCACGAGATCTCCAAGACAAGCCTAAAAAGCAGGCATGGACCTTCTGTGGTCAGCCCAGGTGGCAAGTCCTCTAACTACAACCTGCATGCATAAGTCTAACAATGGGCATCTTGCTTTAAACATTCAAAATACAAAGAAAGTGCAAAAATATAACACATGGGAGAGAACGGTCAAATTAAACAAAGTATTATTTAACAAAAGCGAAAAAAAACAAGAAAAAAATTCTCAAAAGAACAAAAACTTATTTTCCTAAAAGGAAATTCAATGAACAAGTCCCAAAACTCAATACAAAATCAGAATGCAATAAACAAGTGAGAAAATGCAGAAACCGCCAAAACAAGAAACAACAATACCTGGTGTACTTTAAACTCCAATACAAACTCAATGCTCCACTACTGGGATCTATTTCTGGCCAAATCATAAAGAAAGAAGGAAGACCTGTAGAGACAATGTCTCCAGAAATTATAGTGAGGAGCATGGAGAATAGGAGATGTCATTTCCAGCAGAATCGTAATGAGGGACAGGTAAAGGTCAGAATCGAAAAAGGATGTAAATACTCGGCAAACAAAAAATAAGTGCAAATCAAAAGAGAAGTTAAGGGAAGTAGGAAGGATAAATTATAAGGTTTTATATGCTGTAGAGGTTATCTACTGAGAGATTAAGCCACAATACGGACCTGCCAAATTTATAGCATAACATCTAAGTGCCACTGGCAGTTACATAATTGTGTTTCGCACAAAGAAAAGAAGATGACAGCAAAATAAAAACTAAACTTTGTCCAAATAAACAAAAAAAAAAAAAAAAGAAAAACCTCACAAAGTGGGTCCTCCATAATAAAAAAAAATCATCATCCAGCACATAACACAAAAGAAATAATGTTTATGTATGACATGACCCCACACCAGTGATATCATGGTGGACCTGTCACTTGGGGTTCCACCCACAAACAATAAGGAATGGCAGCACAACATTTAAAGACATGGTACATAAGTGTTAAATCATTAACAAACCTAATAGAAATTACATTAAAATACAGAAAATAATTAAAAAATAATGAAAACAACAATTAAACAGAAAATACAGTTGAACCCAGGGTGACAATGTCAATGTCAATTTCTTTATAGAGCACATTTAAAACAAAATCAGTAATGCTGCAGTCAAAGTGCTTTACAGTAGAACATACAATAGGCATAAATAAAATAGAATAAAATACAATAAAACACAATACAAACAGCAGTAAATTGAAACAATCGAATGACTAAGAGGAGGGAAATATCAGTATCACTGAAGGTCACAAAATAGAAATAATAGAAAATGAGTCTTCAATCTCATTTTAAACAATTCAACTGAAGGTTCTCCTTAATGTAATGAGGTAAAGAGTTCCACAGACAAGGTGCAGCAGCTGCAGAAGCCCTGCCCCCCTTAGTTTTGCACTTAGCACGAGGGGCACCAAGAGACACCTGACCGGTAGATCTCAGCTCAGTGGATGAGTGGTGTACAACACACAATTCAGATAAATCGGCAGAATACGCATGTAGTTATTTAAAAACCAGCAGCAAAATTTTAAAATCATTTCTAAAGGTAACTGGCAGCCAGTGTAAAGAGGCTAAAATTGAAGATACAGAGGCAAACTTTTTTGCCTTAACCATAAAAGAAACTGCAGCATTCTGAACCACATATACACACTGAGTAGTATGGACATTTCCTGCAGAAATGTGCACTTACACATACCTTGAAGATGAAGGTTCATAAAACATATTAGACAATAGTAGCTGAACTATTTAGAAGTGCCTAGAGCAGGTACCACACTCTTTGCTAAATAGCTAAAATCTTAATACATAATTCGCCTGCCTTCTCACTCACTCACTCATGTCCATCCGAAGCTGAATGCGCAGTCACCTTCTGCGCACATCCGAAGCCGAATGCGCAGTTGCCTTCTGCGCAGCTGCCCGAAAAACCTTACGAGACCGACATCCAACCCCAACATCGCGGCAGGTGGCGGATTTACGGCCGCAAAAATTCAAAGAGAAAGGCAACTTCGATTAAAGCTCTAGAGTCCTGAAAGGCGATTTCGACTACAGCTCAAGGCCTAATTACGCATTCTGATTCAATTACGCATTCATTCAATACACCTATATCAGGTTTGTGGTGCTTATACTTATTACTATTCCATATTGTACTGGAACATTCATCATTCAATATTATACTATAGGCCTGGAAAATTCATCAACTAACAGTACAAGCATGTACAGTAATGAGTAAAGCGGACTACAATCATTACAAAACAACTTCTTCGTTACTTATCATTTGTTCTTCATACACTGCTGACACAAACTCGTGCCCGTTTCATCTTATGTTGTCGAAACGGGCTCTTTGTCTAGTCTTTAATAAAGATGAGTTTAAGCAGATTGAGCATTTTAAGTGACTAATGTATTGCTTAATTAGCAATATGGATGGGGTGTGTATAGCTTACTTGTTGCTATTTACTCACTTAGATAATATTACAGATTACCCGCACTAGAAAGATGATATGGATCTGTTTAGTGCATTAGAATTAAATATGACGTTGAGGAGTCAATAAAAATATGAGGTTTTAGTGCTGCTTAATGTGATTTACACTTCAATGCACAACACCCTTCATGAAGATGGGGATTGGTTACATTTTATATTATAGAGAGTGTGGAGGGGAATATCAGGTAAAAAGTCATATTTTAAATTAACATATAGCCTTATTTGATTGCAAACATTTGTTTTACTGCATATGTTTTGGTCATTACAAATAAAAGTGTAACATGATTATGTAAGAAAAAAATATTTATTCTCATACATCTCTCTATATAAATACAAAATATTAATTGTAAAGAAAATTTGCATTTCTTAGTTTCTATAACTTAGAATGTTATATTTTTTGTCTTAGATTAGAGCTATATACTGTAGCCATTAGGTGGCACTACTGAGTCCCAATCCTCAGACACAGTGTCAGGTTCAAATAAAAGATTATTTATGCATAACCAACCCTCCAAAGTAAGTACAGCCAATCAATAAACCATCTGGAGCACCAGGGCAGTATTACCCCAACAGTGCCATCTTGCACCAACCAACGACCCCAACAGGGTTGTTCTTCTATGTTCCAACTCCCATGCAACCCTGTGGGAATCCTAACTGGAACAAACCTGGAGGGATAGTGTCACCTATTATGTGAGAGAATCAACTGCCTCTGGTAACCATGTTTGTCCAGTCCACCCATTATCTTTAACTCCATCTGCGATACGAATTGCAACCCATTCCATCCAAGTTACAGCATCTTCCATGCTACCCTTCCATTATGGCTTCCCAGCAGGGTAAGGAATCCCTTTACACCCCAGTTGGGATGCCAGTCCATTCGCCTTGGCACCTACAAAATTCAGAACTTCATTTCAGTGTCCTTTTGCCTATGTTCCACACTTAACAACTGGTGACATCCTTTTACAAGCTTTAAAAGTCCTTTAAAATGTCATTTAGACATGGAGTCTGCAGCAGAATAAAAAAGCTGAATCTCAAATGACTACATCAGAGAATGATCAAATTTGGACTTAAATCAGTTGAAATCTAGATAACACTCAGTCCTCCAGAGGACTCAGTTTTGACTCAGTTTCATTTAGACCCGATTTAGATCCTCTCATACTTTTTATTCACTTAATTGCATGTTGTGGTTTTGGACTTGACAAAGGTGGTCTTGACTACAGCACTGGTGTGAAGTAATGGAAAGAGGAGGAATATTAAAATTGTCACATGTGCAGAGTAAACTGGTGGACCAAAATGCAAAATCCTGTCATTCTCTGGTGCCTCATTAGTGCTCTTGTCATTGCGGAGGACAGCAGTGTCTCATGTGGCTAGCTCCTAGACACCAAACATGAACCCCACACAGCCAAAAAAAAAAAGCTGAGTATAGCTCAGAGGCTGGAGGTGGGTTTTGCAGGGTTTTAATGATGGGAGGAAAGGGGCCAGGATCTAGAACACATTGGTCAATAGAAAGATAGAGAGGGAAAGTGTTTTAAGGTACTTGGGGGGGGGGGGGGGGGGGGGGGGGAAGAAATTTGAAAAGCCATCCCACCAGGTAGGTAAGGCAACAGCCCATGGGAAGAATGCAGATGGACAGCAGCAGATGAGTAGCAGGACAATGTCTGTCACTTTTGTTTTGCACTTTGAGATCTCACTGTAGTCATCTTTCTGCAATACTGTGTGTTTTTCACACTGGATCCACTGTCACTAGAAATTGCCATGCAAGTATAACCATATTATAAAACAATTTTTCATTTTTAGGCTTTCTGAACTAAGCATATTTAATACAAACATCCATACATCCATCCATTTTCCAACCCGCTGAATCCGAACACAGGGTCACGGGGGGTCTGCTGGAGCCAATCCCAGCCAACACAGGGCACAAGGCAGGGAACCAATCCTGGGCAGGGTGCCAACCCACCGCAGTAATACAAACATATCCATGATATAATAAAAAATAAAACCCGTTAATTTTCCACATGTGATGTTAATAGTAAGGTATCTGAGGGAAAATCTCAAATGCCCAAGGGCTTGGTGCAAGTGTTCATATTTAATGCATTGTGTACTAGTTTTCCCGCCACAATAGGCTCTTCTCTCTTGCTGTGTGAGTCATTAACTGATCATCGTCTCCTGCTTCTGCTTTGCTTTGGGCCTCTTATAGCATTATGCTGCGGCCCTTTGGCTAAATCTCTGCCATTTTCCAAATGGATTATTGTATTTTGAATCACCATAGTCTGTCCTAGTGGGTGTCATGATGTGTGTATGGGGACAATGGCAGATTAGCGCAGGTACAGATAGTTTTCATTCAGTTCAGATCAGATGATGTGGGTGTGGACAAGAGCAACGTGGAGCTGCAGAGACTTAATAGGGGAATGTTCTGATTAGGCATTCATATGCAGATGACTGATCAGCTCAGCCATCCCTCATTGGGGCTCTGAGGTTTGTTTATTGCACCTGCGCTCACAAATAACAAAGGCCTGAGGAGTTTTGAGAGTGAGGAATGGAGAATAGTTGAATGATTGCTGGTATGAGGGAGAAGAAGAGGCAGAATCAGCTTGGCTGAACATTGTTTTGTTTTTTGAAGGAGCTGCACAGACTCAAAAGGGGCTGTTTTCTCTTCCACTTAGCTGTGGAATGGGCAAGATAAGAGAGACCTGTGGAGTCAGTTGAAGGGGTGAGATCAAAGATGCATTGATGGGGTAGACACCCCCTTCGACACCAGCTGTACAATTTAGATTCCTTCATTGGATCAGGATGCAGAGAGATGTGTCATGAGAGGAGCATAGCTCAGCAGCATGCATTGGAAGCTCTGGGAGCTTTAGGCAGCCACAGCTAGGGTCTGCATGGTGGGCCCAGGGAGGTGACAGGATGCTTGGCTGAGGACTCCCAAAGTCATGAGAGGGACAGGAAAAGCTAGCAGGGAAGAAGAAAGTAATGTTTTATCTCTCCACCATTTTGGAATCTAACATATTTATTTGTTCATTTTTATTTATTGATTATTTTTTTTACCTCCCACTTACATATATTTTAGCGGATTATGTATTTATTAACTTGCACTGCACTTTTCTTTGAACATTAGTTGTCTTTGTTTTTAACAAACACACTTTGCACATTTTTACCGACTTTTGTTTTTTTGTGTCTTGATTCACCCCAACCCATCTTGGTCTATGACTATCAATGTCCAGGGCTCAAGGAATTATGCCAGCTCTGGGCAACCCAGGCAGGATACCACAGTGAAACCATCCCCTGGAAGGGAGTGTCTGTAACCTCATTATACAGTAGTCTCCAAAGTGTGCTTAGCAAAGAATGATTTGCTCTTGATGCCTATGAACTGTAAGTCCACGTACGAGCAATTCATTATTGTTTTGAATTCTTACTTGTGTTTTTATTTGCTGAACTACAGTACAAATGTGTAACGATGTGACAAAAATATTTTTCAAAATGTAAACAGTACACGAGGCACAGAAAATGTTGCTCAATTTTTAAAGTAATAAGCACACATCCATCCATTATTGAACTCATTTAATTCAGTCGCACATTCCCCATTAGCATTAAGTTTAAATTTAAAGGCTGGAACTAACCCTGGATAGTGACCCAGGTCATGGCAGATCACACAAATTCAGAAAAAATTCTGCCAACTAACAGAATGCACATTTCCTTGGAATAATGGAGGAAACAGAGTATCTAGGGGAAAATAAATATAATTTCAGGAGAATATGAAATTACACACAGACAATACTGATACCAGACAATCAAAATCAGGAATTTGGAGCTGGCCATTGTACCTGTACGGCTTGCACAAGACAACAGCAGTTTAGAGAGAAAATGGAATCAGGAGAGGCAAGGAGAAGTCAAAATGCACACGGGAGTCATAACTGGAAAGATAAGTACATAACAAAGCTCATGTAGCCTGACTCATAGTCAGAAAACAGAGTTTTAAAATCATAAACCAAAAGAAAATTAGTAACCAGATCCAACAAATACGAAGCGTAAACCATAATTAGCGGACAGAAAATGATGCAACCAGTAGCGTCAAAAACTAACAAAATGAACACATTTTACATTTTTATTTTCTTTTAGGAATCCAAACTAGGATTAATATAGTGTATGTGGCAAAGGCTTTTTAAAACGTTGCGGTTGTGATGTCATGATGCGCAGCCTCTGAGAAGCATCTCCCAGCAATGTGGCCTTGTGTCTCCGACATGGCAGCATCCATAGAGAATACAAGAATGCACTGAGAAAGAGTCTGTATCATTTTTAACAATGTTATAAACACAATAAAAAAAATGAATACAATGACTAAATTGTATTGCTCCAGAAATCGTGAAAACCATATTTTGTCAGTATCATGTTCCACCCTACCAGTAACATATGAAACTTATCACAATTTATCTCTCATTTTATGTCTTTCTTAAAGGTTTCTGGGGCTCTAAATATAATTTATGGATCATTTTGTGGATTATGAGACCCAAGAATCAACTGGTTACATTTATTTATTTATTTTAACACGTTTTCTTACATTAGGTATCTTTTGCGTTATTCTGTGGCACCGTATTGCGTTTTCATAAGGGCACTGCCTGGATTTTAATTTTGATGGTTGGTACGTGGTCACTAGGGCTGACATTAGGGGTCACGGATAGAGTGAAATCACAGGTCAAGGGGTTGCATTCAAAGTTTAGAATCACTAAAAGACTCAGGGTCTCATATATAAACCGTGCATATGCACAAAAATCTGGAGTTCGCCGTTTCCAAGCTGACTTCGAGATATATAAAAATTAAACTTGGCGTAAAGCCACGCACATTCTCACTCCAGCCCTACCCTGTGCGTACGCAAGTTTCCATTTGGTTTTGCAAACTGGTGGCACCCAGCGACAAAGCAGTGGTACTGTTCCTATGTGTTTTTTCATTCTTTTTTAGATTCATATCCCTAACAAGGCTTTATCAAATACACTGAAATTAACAACATATCACACATCTTATTGTAATCAACCTGTAACAATATAATGGTCCAGAGAAAGGCCAAACTATTCCAAATACCACAGCTGCTTTAGTGTTACTCTCAATGCACCACTCAGAGTGGGTTAAAATACTCTGAGTGTGGAATCACAGGTGTACAGCAGCTGATCAGAAAGCTCTACGGCAGGCTGTGTTGAGAGTGCAGAGGATTATCCGGATACATCATCTAGTACATGCTGCCTCAGCCATGTGCACAGTCTATTTGAACTTCTCCCAATCGGCAAATGCTTCAGAGCCTTTCCTGCATGAACCTCAAGGTTCAGAAACAGTTTCATCCCAAGAGCTATAAATGCACTCAATAAATCCATCAAGTGCTCCTGGTAGAACTGTTTGTACTTATAAGTAAAATTACCTCACTGTAAACGTGCACTACAGTTGTAATATTGCACAACTTGAGCCACTTTATGAACCATTTGCACTATCTGCACTATATGTACATGTATATTGTACTTATGCTTTCATATTGTATATTTTTCATTTTTTTAATCGTATTAATATTATTATTATTTTAAGTTTATGGAGGATTTGCATATTGAATCTCATTGTACCTTCTATTCAATTCAATAGAAGAAAGCACGTATTTACAGATGACGAATGATGAATTTAGATTTCCAAGAGCTATCTTCTTGTAGCTCTTGATATTATTTTTAAGATCCATCCATCCATTTTCCAACCCGCTGAATCAGAACACAGGGTCACGGGGGTCTGCTGGAGCCAATCCCAGCCAACAAAGGGCGCAAGGCAGGGAACCATTCCTGGGCAGGGCGCCAACCCACCGCAGGACACACACACAAACACCCACACACCAAGCACACACTAGGGCCAATTTAGAATTGCCAATCGACCTAACCTGCATGTCTTTGGACTGTGGGAGGAAACCGGAGCACCTGGAGGAAACCCACGCAGACACGGGGAGAACATGCAAACTCCACGCAGGGAGGACCCGGGAAGCAAACCCGGGTCTCCTTACTGCGAGGCAGCAGCACTACCACTGCGCCACCATGCCCGCCCCATTTTTAAGATGAAATGCCTTAAAATATGTACAGTATATTACATTATACTGATACATTTTTAACTTAATTTAAATAATGTATACTGTTAATAATTAAACATGTGGGCACGGTGGTGCAGTGGTAGCAGTGACTGTTCCTGCCTCACACTGTATGCTTGCGACCCTGGATGGATAGAATAATTAAACATGTATTATGAAGATTTTTCAATATTGCTTAAAAGTTTTGAAGAATTGGCGCTCTAAGCTTACAGCTGGTTTTGCATTTCAGAGCTTATTGTGGCAATTGGTTATGTCGAAAAAGAAAAGGACAGGACAGGAATTGGGGGTTGGTACATTTGATAGACACAGTACTGCTGCAATCAATTATTTCATTGAAGATCGTGCACATCCCAACAAGAATCTTGCGGGAGGCAGGAACAATCCCTGGACAGGGCACCAGCTCATTGCTACGACTGCTTCACCGTGCCCCCATGTTTAATACATTTTATCATGAAAACGATAATCAAGTATACATCTTAGTATTCTAAAATGTTCAGAGAGCTGTAATATAATGAAAGTAATGTATTATAAATAGAGATTAGTGCCGTAAGAGATGCACATAGAACATATAGAATACAAAGCATTTAATGTGCTACTTGAGTTACGATGGCATCTGAGAAACTCTAGTAAATTAAACATTGATTATAAGATGAATTTTACAACGTTCTACTTTAATTACAAAAAAAAGTAGAGATTAAAGTGGAAATTTCAAGATTAAAGTCAACATTTTGACCTTTCTTTCTTCACTGTGTCCTTATTTTTTCTTCTTTCCTCTGTACCCTAATACGCTTCTGTATGATAATAAGACGGTGGGCTACGAGTCACCTTTTCACTGCAACTTTGATATCTGACCACTTTTTTTTATTTCGGGCACTGTGCAACTTCTGAACATGAACTTCTGAGTGTCTCCACCACTGTGTATCACTCAATCAATTTCCTTTTGTTATTTATACCACTGCTTAAACCAACAAATTGTATGATTTTTCTTGCCTCCACTTTGCATTCGCTGAAATTCTTTTTTTTCCCGCATGCTTTTGTCATTGTATTTTAACCAAACACTGAACGGGAAAGGTGATATTTATATTGATTTACATATTACAATATGCAAAATTCTGGGAGGAATCTGGGTGGAACTGCAGGCACTTGCACGTGTGTTACTTTTCATGCTAACCAGGATTAATGGAGCACAAGTGCGTGGAAGTTGGCTTACACACGGTTTTGTGCATCTGAATTTTTTGGGCATACGCACATTTCCACTTTTGTCCATACGCCATGTTTTAGTGTGAGTCCTACACATGGCATTATGCATGAGGCCCTCAGTGTTTTGTTTGTTTGTTCATTTGAAGCCAGGGGTCTTTCATCTTTAAAAATTTTCTGTCCCTTACTGTGATTTATGTTGTTCATTTTCGCCCAGTTATGTACATTATTCTGGCTTTTGATCTTCTCACTGCCATCTTTCACTACAATATAATATAACAAGATGATGTATTCATGTTCTAATATTCCAATGAATTTGGTTGAGTATATTCATTTTAAAAAATTTTATATATCTTTTCAATAGGCTACTATATTACACTAATCATCACCAAATGCAGCATAGCACAATTTTGCAAGATTCCAATTAACACACATGGCCAATACGTGCTCTTACGTGTATTTATTTTAACATTCTGTAGACTGGAATTTGCTAAGCGGATAGGGCAAGAGCAATTTGCCATTATGCAGTGCCCACCCCACAGCCAGTGCCATGGGTCCCATGTGACATGTGTTGACTGACGAAGTGCTGCAGATACAAAAATAATTAATTCAGGGTGTCCTTGCCTTGTGTCAAACACAGCAGAAATTGATGCAGGCTGAATGTGCCAAATTGTGAGTTATTAAGAACATTCTTACTGAAATTGTAAAAAAATAAAATCATCTGCCAAGTAAATGTTGATGTTGCAATTCATACAGTTATTTCTGTAAAGGATAAATGTGGTGTTTTTCAAGTCAAAGTTATTTCTTCACAAACATGGCATATATGCATTTGCCATGAAAAATCATGTTCTACAGTTAAGTGTTTCCTATAAATTTCTGAATGTAAACACAACTTACACATGATGTCCCTGAATATGATCAAAACGCTGAGAAGACATGGTCAAAAGGAAAGTGCATGGGTCAAAAATCAGGAGACAGAACAATAATAAGCAACCAAAAGCCAGAGGGCAAAACGAGAGTCAGAGTCAAAATAGGATCGAAGATCAAAACCAGAAATTCAAACCTTTATACTTGGGTCCACTTAGATTTGAAGCTAGCTTACTAGAAAAGTCATCGCCACCATATTTATGTGCAATGTGCAGTGAATTTAAAGGTGTGAGATTTACAGTCACATGTTCAAAACTATTGTATAACGTAAACAAGAGAAATCAAGATAGTAATGAAAATTAACTTTTATATTTCAACTTAAAATGCAAAATAAATATCGGAATTAAATTCTGTATTTAAAAAAAACCCAAATTAACACCCAGTAAATTCATAAAGATGCATGAATGTTACAATGCCAAATGAATTAAATAAATATTTGTCCAAGTTTTTGAAAATAGGAAATAACTGGAATGCCTCAGAAAGAGGTGGAACGATTTAAAAAAAAAAAAATCTTTGTGTCTTGGGAACTACCAACCCTGTTTGTGATGGGATGTTAACAGCTCTGCTGAGAGAAATGAAAGACATTATTTATAAACCTTTAGTAAGCACATTCCAGCAATCACTTCAGATGGGAGCTGTCCTTTAAATATTCCAGTTAATTACAGTCCAATAAGCTTTAATTCTCCTGTGTAACATTATAGAAAGTATAATTAGAAATAAATTGGAAATCTATTTTCAAGGAAGTAATAAGCCAGTACAGGTACAACTGAGGAAAGATTCTGCCAACATTTGAAGAATTTATTTTAATTTTGAAAACTGCTGAAGGACATTAATTTAAAATGCACATGGGCATTTTTGACATGCAGAAAGCAAACACTATAAAGAATTTATAGGATAACATGGATACATCATTGTTACTTTTAAGTAATGTACAAAGGACGTAAAAGGTAAATTCTAAAAACTGAATACAAATCAAAGACGATTTTGTTCAGGCATACAGTGTTCTAGTGAAACCACATCTGGGATACTATGTGCTGCTCAGGATTCCAGACTCCAAAAATAAAGTAGCAGTAGAATCTGTGAATAACAACAATGTGAATCCCTGAAGTAAAATGTGTATCCAAAACTCACAAGGTAATTAAATCTAATTTATTAAGGCATTAATAAAACAGTTTCAACAGAAAATGTTTTTTGTCAACACTGAATCCTTATTCTTAAGTACACCACTGGAGATTCCAGGTAAGCACCTTCTAGACAGAAACCAGGAAGCACTTCTTCACACTAAGACCACATGCAGAACAAACCATGGAGACGTTTAAACTTAGATTGTGGCAGATTTTAAAAACTATCTAAACAAGATGGTGGAATGACATTGTTTTTAGCTAACAGAACAAGCCTAATGGACTGAACAGTCCGTTGTAATTTGTAAAATTTCTTATGTTCTTGTTTGACACACATGAAATCACCCATCCACAAATCAGAAGTAAAAACTTTGCTAGGCATGGAAAATAACTACTCATTTCCAGAAGGCTCAGGTGAGTTTTTCAGGGATGACCAATACAACACAGCGCTATTAAGTGTTATGACACTAATTTGATTTGAAGGGGAAATTATAACTGCTACTTGATGTATAATAGTTTATTTTAAGTGCTGCTCCACCATAAGAGTATAATCCCATTAGCTATGCATCCATATCCCACAAACACAGCAACATCAGCTATGTTCAGATTAGCAAATGTCAAATTAGCATTCGTTGTACGTATATTTTTACTTATTCTTTGTTTTTATACGTGTACTTATCATTTTCAAAGTCAGGTCCACGATTGCTTCAATAATTTAAAAGCTGATTTTTATTACTATTGTATTTCATTTATACAATGGCATTTTCAGTTTGGTCACGTAATCATGTTCTTCACACTTTTGATGTTACAACACATGACATTATAAATTGGCAATGATTGTGTATCACTTTAGCCCTCATTCTTCAATGACAGTTTTTCATTCAAGTAGGCCCTGTTGGTAGGACTGATATTTTGGGTACATCTGTTTCTGACCTCTGCTTCATTTTGTTCTTTGGCAGTGGTCACTCAGTTCTGATTATCTTCCCATTTTTAACCTTTCTCTACTTATTCTGACCATATGCTTTGACTTCCTTCTCAACTCTTTGTCATTTTGTTCACTATAATCCTCAGGCACAATATATGTCCCATTACAGATAAGAGCTATATGATATACTGTATTATCCAGGCATAAATATTTCCTGGAAGTCATGTTGCTGCAGGGAGCAAACAAAATGTTCTCACATCCATCCTATCAAATCCATATCAATCTGCTGAAACATCATCGTCTGGCTCTACAGAGAAGACCATATGATCACCCACTAGCCGTGTAAGTTAATTGCTGTTGCAGGCTTACTTTTCAGGAAGCTGTTGTCATACCGAAATAACAGCGTCAGTGAAGGCATGTGCAGGCCGATATACACTGACACAAAGCTGAAAAAAATCTGAACAGAGAGCAACAATGACATGCTTGTCACATCGCTGACAGTAACAACAGAAAAAGAATAGCCAGAGGAGATGAGAGCAGAGCAGAATCCTGGAATCACAGAAACTAGTTACAAGATGAATGCTGTCATCTTAAAGTTTAGAAATTTCTAATCATTATTCCTCACCTTACTCAGAGTATAGATGTTGTCATGCATTATTGTCAGCCACTTCTAAGTGGAACTCCATTGACACTATGCAAACTGAGGACATGGCTGGAAAGTGCTCCACTTGCCATTCGTGTTATCCCTGAAACATCAAGGAGCTTATGATCGGCCACAGGATTCCTGACAGACATGGCAAGCTGAAGCAATAGATGCATTTACTTTGAACAATAAAAATTATATCATTATCATGGACCAATACAACAAGTATTAGAAGCTGAGGTGTGATACACAAACCCAGTGGTTCTCAACCTTTTCTATTCCCCGCACCCCATTCGCACGCCATACAAAAGTAATATCACACTTGAAGATGAAGAACTCAAATTTATCATTTTTGACCCACATATAGTAGTGCTGGTGAACAAATTGAACTAAAAAACAATTTTTAACTTAAATTCAGCAATTTACTTTTATAAATCTCAATCTTGTAAATGTGTCCTCTTTGAAGTTTAGACACCAGCAAAGCATCAAGCACCGCGAGGAAATGACACAAGATCAATGTTCGAGGGATTTGGGAGTTTGGAGACCCCCTTGAAGCAACAGGTGTGCCACTAAGCAATGAAGCACAGTCAATGAGTTTTATCTCCCGATAACACTTGTGGTGTAGTTCAAAAACAGACAGTTCAGTTCAGTTCAAACTGCCAGCATGAGAGATGGGCAGAGTGTAAGCAGCAGCTGTTGCATTTAATTCAGTCCCTATTGTACTCCCCTGGCAAAAATGTTAATCCAACCTAGAACTTAGTGAGGTTCCATGCTCAGGGCTTGCACAGAAATCAAGACCAGACCTCGCCCTTCTCTACGGATCATTGAAAGTCCAAATTCCACTCTTTTCAAAAAGTTATTTGCCTTTATGAATGCACTGCCCGCAGCAAGGAACCTATGACAACATGCATTTCTGCAGCTCTTTCACAGGTGACAATTGCATGTGCAATACTTGATTCTTTGCATATCACAGAGCAGAGGCACTAACTAATAAATGACCAACAAATGATACCACACGGCAAGACATTGATTGCACCACGAAAACGTTGAACAATGCACCTCGCTCAATTTTGACAAATCACAACTAAGCCTTCCTCTTTGTCACACCCCCTCAAATGCCACCTCACACTCCCAGAGGGTACGGGAAGCCCAGTTTGGGAATCCCTGCACTAAATGAAAGCAACTATCCCTCATAATGGCATCCCAGATACTGTCAAATCCTATAATAAACAATATTTGCACTGTGTTTTTATCACTCTTTAATTAATATTGTTTTTATCAGTATGCTGCTGCTGGAGTATGTGAATTTACCCTTGGGGATTAATAAAGTATCTATCTATCTATATCTCAGCAGAGCTTAAGACTTTTCCAATAAATGATAATTACCATACTGCACAAAGCCCACATCACCCTCAAAGTAATGGTCTTACTATGAGAAATGTATAGATTGTAAACTAATTAATGGAGAAAAGCAAAAGTAAACCTGAGAGAGCAGTAGTCTTCTAAAATATTCCAACACTTATTTTGCAATATCAAGTCTATGCCACAACTTATCCTGCTACGTTCATGTAGCCCTCAAAAAATAAAAAGCTGATTAACAAGCAGTTGTAGATATAAGAAAGCATATGTATAAATTAATACATACATGTATAAATTAACCCAAGGCGGAAACACTACCACAACAATAGCCAAAAACATTCACAACTGCATGAAACATGAATCTTCACAAATCTTTGAAAACTATCAAGTATCAAACAGCTCACAGCTGAATGACTCCAACTTTTACGTACTGCAGAAGAATACATGAAACACACTTATGTTAGCACTGTAAGTGATAGATAAAATAAAACCAAACAACCATTTAGAGTACCATAAGGCAGGATTTATACTTCACGCATGGTGCAGCGGACGCTCCTGCTACGCAAGCGTTGTACTGTTTACAACGCAAAATGCCACGTACAACATGATTCTGGACACAAGCGTATGAGGACTTACTGCAAGATTGTACCTCAACACTGAATGTTTTAAGTCAGAAATAGTTTTTCCTTCTTTTATTTGTTAAAAACGGTGTAATAATGGCAGTTGCAGATTTACATGTATTATATTAAATGCTGAGACACTATGAATTTATAAAATTAACAGATTTAGGTTGAGTAATCGAAGTTGGCCCCGAGTATTTGTGTATGAATGAGTGTACCCTGTGATGCTTTGGCACTGATCCACGGTTGGCTGCTGCCTGACTCCCCTGATCCTGAATTGAACACAATGGGTACAAAAAATGGATGAAGAATTGTAATGGTGTGGACCTAATCAGTTTTTTTTTTTTTTTAAATAATTGATATTCATCAACCAACTGCCGCGCATTACCAAATTTAAGTTAAAGAAACCTTAAACCAGCAGCGTTGTTTATACGGTTAAAAGTATGGCAGTGTAAATGAAGTGCGCTTTCAGTTTGTGTGTTTAAGGCGCTGCCGCGGGAACGCGGGTATCGGTCTAGCGGGTGGTTGCTGTGAGGCGCGGTGAGTCTTGACACATGTGGAGCCTATAATGACCAGTATGGGCTCCTCCGCACGTGTTCAGTTTTACGCGCCGGTGTCCTCACACCCTACCCAGCGCAAGTGGTTTAAGGTGCGGAGCGCCTGATAGAAAAAGCCGACATTTGCTTGGGTAACCGGGGTTGGTTCAGAGATGGGGCTCCTCTATTGTAAATAACTGAATTTACTTACTGGCTCATCTGCAATTGCTGCGCTTGACCTCAACATAGATATCAGACGTCCGGGGGTGGGTGGGGCTTATACACGGGCGACTGGCAGGGGTTCGATTTTAAACACAAAGTTGTTTGGGGCGTGTCGCGGTGCGTGGCGTGAACGTGCAAGCGTCTACCTGGATAGGTGCGTGGGGTAGACGGGGTGGCAGATTGGCTGGACAATCTTGCCTGTTATATTTAAGGAGTTGCCGGCTAACAGGGGTTGTCAGTGAACTTAAAAGGCGAGGTAAGCACTGCTGAGCAATTGGAGGAGCAATTGTGTTTTTGATGGCTTTGTATATATTATATATATATATATATATATATATATATATATATATATATATTATATATATATATATATATATATATATATATATATATATAATATATATATATATTCTTTTGTTCATATAATTATGTATCTCCTAGTGATAATTTCTGGTGGAGGTATATATACTTTTTGGTGTTAGGATAGTTTTTGCTTTTGGGGATGGTGCAATCATTTTGTCTTTTTGTGTATACACACACTTGTTTTTTTTTTTTTTCTTGTGCATTTTTCTCTTTATTTTCCTGCTAGAGGAGCTTCTTGAGCCAGAGATAAAGGAAGATTACCTTCATCGTTGGAGTATGTGTGTAGTTTTTGTGGGAGTGCACTGGTTGTTTTTTTGGTAAATACACCTTTTTTTTTCACTGAAGAAGTGTCAATGCTGAATGACTGTGCCTCAAAGCCCTCCTGACACTACTGCATTTTTGTTGTACAGCACTGTTGTAAGTAAATAAACTTGCACCATTCACCCTTCAATTTTTGCCTGTGTCTCATCTCTCTGCTGATACTCTTCGGTTCATAAACTATCCGATGTCTAGAGTGTAGGCTGGGGCCGTTTTCCCAGTACACGGGATATCACACTGCCTTGACCACATTTTGCTGTTTTCTCTGTGTCAGGCATTCATAGATACAGAACACGAACATCCTATCTCCACTCACCATGACATCGTGCAGTATGTCAAGAGAACAATCATCCACATCACAGCATATAACCAAAGTTGTCATTTAGGGAGAAAAGCTGAACAAACTGATCTCCATTCCGATGTCAATTTATTTATATAGCACATTTAAAACAACAAAGTGCTTTACAATAAAAGAAGAAAAAACATACAATTAACATAAACAACATAAATAGAAATAAAATAAATGAACATAAATAAATAATAAATAGAAGTAAGATTACATAATCACAATGAGGAAACAATCAGTATTACTGAAGGTCACGGAAAGCAAGTGAATAGAAATGAGTCTTTAATCTTGTTTTAAACAGTTCAATTGTAGACGACTCCTTTATGTAATGAGGTAAAGAGTTCCACAGGCGAGGAGCAGCAGCTGCAAAAGCCCTGTCCCCCTTCGTTTTACACTTGATACAAGGGACAACAAGAGACAACTGACCAGAAGATCTAAGCACTCTAGGTGGCTGGTGTAAAGCACACAATTCAGATAAATAGGCAGGAGCAAGCCCATGTAAAGATTTAAAAACTAGCAACAAGATTTTAAAATCAATTCAAAAACTGACAGGCAGCCAGTGTAAAGAAGTTAATATTGGAGAAACAGAATCAGACTTTCTTGCCCCAACCAGAAAGTGAGTGGCAGCATTCTGGACCAACTGTAACCTGTGTATCAGGGATTTGCTAATCCCAGAATATACCAAGTTGCAGTAATCAAGGTGAGAAAAGATAAAAGCATGAGTAGCTTTCTCAAGATCCCTAGAAGATAAAAAAGGCTTGATCTTACCTAAAAGACTTAGCTGGAAAAAGCAACTCTTAACTACAGAATTAATCTGTTTCTCAAAAGAGAGGTAATAATAGAGATGTCATTGAATACTTTCAGGAGGGCCGTCTCAACACCATGATAATGCCTAAAGCCAGATTGGTAGATCTCAAATAAATTATTGGAGTTAAGGTGATCAACCAATTGATTATAAATAGTTCTTTCTAATATTTTAGCCAGAAATGGCAATTGGGAAATCAGGTGAAAATTGGCTAAAATTCCAGGTTCTAATTCTGCCTTTTTAGATGGGACTTACTGCAGCATGTTTAAAAAAATAAGAGCACAACCCCCTCACTAATAGAACCATTGATAATGGCTAGTAAAGGTGGACCCAAAACATCAAAGGCTTACACTAAGAGGCGTGGTGGTACAATATCAAGAGGACTGAGAGTAGGTTTATGGGTGTCAATACTGTAGTACTTTTTAACTGTGAAAGTGAAACAAGATCAAAAGATTCCAAGACAATGCCACAATTAACAGTAGGAAGTTCATAGCCAGTTGGAACAATACCACAGCAGATTGTATCAATTTTACTGACAAAGAATGAAAGAAACTGCTCACATGAAAGAACAGTACTATTTAATGCCATCACAAAATTAGGGTGAATGGCCGCATTAATTGAATTAAATAAGACCCTAGAATTCTTAGAATGATGGGATACTAAATCAGCGAAGAAATCATGATTAGCTTTCTTAACTGCAACCTGGAAGTTGAATAGAGAAGTCCTAAAAATCTGTTTAGAAACAATCAGTCCATCTTTTTTCTAACGCTGTTCCGCAGTTTGACAGCACATCAGACATTCCAGCAGTCAACTAAGAACCTCTTTAAATGACCAAGCCTAACATATCGACTGATATACTGCCAAAGAAAACATGCAGACAATTTTGAAGATAAACCCAACAAGTGTGAGGAGTTAACACTGTGCACTTGAAGAACTAGCAAGAGCTTCCCAGAACTCCACACTGACGTGGGCACTTAGGGTCAAAAGGGCACAGCTATTGGCAAACTCCGGAAGTGAGTCACATTACAAATGATCCAATGATCCATTCCTCTGCCCTCTGGCAAGTGCTTCAGAGCCCTGCATGCCCGAACTACCAGGCTGAAGAACAGCTTTTACTCCAAAGCAATCAGTCTATTAAATGGACAGCGATCACTGCCCCTTCCTATAAGAGAAACCACCACATTGAACTAAACTTCTGCATCTGTCATGCATAGTCAGAAAGCTATACATGACCCATGTAGAACTCATGATCATTACGTTGACTGTAATCTTCACT